>NW_006159739.1:211652-271275 GCF_000334495.1 Tupaia belangeri chinensis | reverse complement strand
TCTCTCCAGAGAGCACAGGCACCCTAAGGCAAAAAAATCTTAAAAAGGGGGCAGGTGGCATGGAGGTTAAGGGCACTGGACTCCCACGTGGTCAACTGCAGTTTGAGTCTTGGACCTGATGGCTTGCTTACTCATTTTCTCTTGCTCTCTCTCTCACTCTGTCCCTCTCTGATCAAATTAAAATAAATAAATAATGGATAAAGTTAAATAAAATAATTCTTAAAAAAAAAAAAAGTCCATTTGTGCATTTCAAAACACAAAAGTACTAACCAAAATTCAATACTAACCTCTGTGGCATAGATTTTGAAGAGTATCCATGAGGTGTACCAAGTGGTCAAAAGAAAGACACCACACAGCCAGACATGGTAGAGTAATGAAAGATTCAAGAGGCCACTCACAGTGTCAAGAGGCCTCTGAAACTGCCTACGAAAGCAGAAATTACTGTTTAATCCCATGAGAAAAATACAACATAAGCATTTAAGAGACATGGGATTCCGCAATGGAAAACAAATAAGTACCGTTTCTCAACCATGATGACGTTAGACTCCTCTCCTTTTGCACCCTTACAGAGTTCTTTCTCTGAAAGAACGTTAGTCCCTTATGAAGGACACAGGGAGTCTTAAGAGAAGCATGAGCCTAAACTGGCACTATAATGTCCTGTGTTTTACATTTACTGCGGGGGAAGGAGCCAAGTATCTGAGCCTAACTGCTAAGTGCTGGGTGGAAGTTCTCACTGCTAGTGTGTAATCTGATACTTAAGACCATTAAACATTACTAGCACCTCTCCTGGACAGAAGTACGCTTTATCTGCACACTTAGTAAACAGTTTCATAGTGGTTTAAAAGCACACACTACTAAAAAGCAAAAATCTTTACTATTAAAACAATTCAAGAAACTGTGCTAGAATGCTAAGTAAAGCTAATGTCATCCTACCAAAAACTTGGATAGATCAATTTACAATCACAAAAACAATTGTGAAAACCAGGATTTGAACCTCTGACTGACGCTTATAAGTTGTGATTAGGTAAATCACTCATGCCCTTGGTTTCCTCGTTCATGTAACAGTGGCACAGTTTCTTCATCTACCTCTTAGGGCTAGTATGATTTCAAATGGCTTAAATTAGGAGTGCCCAGCACAGTGTTTGACATTCACTGGAGGAAGGGAGGGGGTGTCAATTCAAAGGGAGGAATTCTACACTGTAGAAACCATATCTTTTAAATACTCATATATGCTAACATTCCCACTCCCTGAAAACTGATATTAATGAATTCAACAAAAAAGAAAAACTTGAACATTTCTGATGTTAAAATATTTAATATTGGGGGACCAGCAGATGGCGTAATTAACGGCAGTTTTAGTCCCAGACCCAGTGGCTTGAAATTTATGCTGGGTGTGTGTATGTGGGTCCAAAAATCCCAAGAGAAGGGACTGCAGCATGGCCATCTCCCCTGAGGGGTGATTTCTTGCTTTCTATCTGTTTGTCTCTCCCTGTCTCTCTGGCAAACGTACATGCCCTAACGCAAAAACAAAACAAACAAACAAACAAACAAAATCTCTCTAAAATAAAATAAAATAAAATAAAAATTTAATATTGAAGGGACCAGCAGATGGCATAATGACTACGTCACTGGACTCCCATGTAGTCAACCATGGTTCGAGTCCTGGACCCGGTGGCTTAAACTCATGCCAGGCGCATGTGTGTGCGTGACCAAGATCCCAAGAGGAGAATGGAGGAGAAGGGATTGTGGCATGACTATTCCTCCTGGAGGTTGATTTCACGCTTTCTGTCTTTCTCTGTCTCTCTGGCAAGCACATGCACCCTATAGCAAAAACCTCTCAAAAAAAAAAAAAATTAGTATCAGACCAGAAGGGGGCATGGAAGTTAAGGTGCTGTATCACACATGGTCAGCTTCATGGTTCAAATCTCGGACCTGGAAGCTTGAGAATCATGCAGGGTGTGTGTGCATGTGTCAAAAATCTCGAGATGAAAGTGGAGGAAAAAAGAATGTGACATGGTCATCCCCCGGGGGGTGGGGTCATTTCTCACTCTCTCTCTTTTTCTCTGTCACTCTCTGATGGGCATATGCACTCTATAGCAAAAAAAAAAAAAAAAAAAAAAAAGTAATATTTAGGGTCATCCAGTGGCATAGTGATTAAGGCAGCTGAATTCCACATGACCATTCACAACTGAGTCCCAGATACAGAGGCTTGATAAATCACACCAGGCATGTGTGCATGTGTGCCCAAAATCCCAAGAGGAAAATGGAGGAGAAAGGACCATGGCATGGCCATACCCTGAGAGGGTTATTTCTCACTTTCTCCCTCTCTCTCCAGACAACATATGCACCCTTATAGAAAAATCTAAAACAAAACAAAACAAAAAACAAAGAAAAACAAAAGCACACTAAACTTCCATCTATGTGCCATGTACCTGGAGGATACTATTTGGTTGTCAGAAGAGTCATGTGTTTTTCTATGCAAAAACGTGTCACGACTTTCCCAACTACCTAACAGAACGATACACGCCAGTGCTGCCACTTGGCTTGCACTTGTGACTTTCATCTATTCACATGACCTTGTTCAACTGTGGTGTCCTCATAGGCGAAATCAGAGTAAGACAGTCTGGTGTGCTCCACAAGATACTATGAACGACGGTGGTAAAAAAAAAAGAAACGATTCAAACAACCCTAGAGGTCCAGTTTTGCACAAGAGTGTATCTAACAAAATACTCCTTACTTCCGGGAAAGGAACTGGGTGACTGGAGACAGGATTTGTCGAACGAGGCTTTTTCACTGTATACCCTTTGTCTGCCTTGGGAATTTTGTACTATACAAATACCGTGTATCAAAAATGAATACAATATTTTAAAATTAAAGGTTAAATCTAAGTAAGACATCTGGAAAGTAGCAAACAGCTTAAAGGACAAAAATAATTAAAATTTTAATGTTTTGTATATCACTTACTCATCTATGTGAAGATCCATAGCCGTGCTAATCCAAGCTTTGGGAATATGGCCTGAGGGGGGAAAACACCAAACTATGAACATAAAAAGTTAATCAAACTAATTTCAATCATGCTTTAGAATATGAGGTCAAGTAGACACCAACACCCTCAGTCAAGCTAGATTATTTGATTACAAATGGACAGGAAAAGAAAAATTCCAAATACAGCCAGTCCAGGTTCTGATGATATATAGTTCAGTTAAAAAAAATACCAGTTCCAGGGCCTGAAGGTGCCATAGTGGTTATGGCTCTGGACTCCCACATGGTCACCCAACGTTCGAGACCTGGATCTGACCTGAAGGCTTGAAACTCACACCAGAAGCATGTGCATGCATGCCCAAAATCCCGAGAGGAGAATGAGAAGGGATTGCCCTGTGGCCATCTTTCCAAGGCATAATTTCTCACTTTCTCTCTCTCTGTCTTTCCACAAGCGCATAAACCCTGTAGCAAAAATCTCTCTTTAGGGACCAGCAAATGGTATAGCAGTTACATAGCTGGACTCCCACATGGCTGACTACAGTTCAAGTCCCAGTCTGGAGGTCTGAAACTCACACCGGTCACATGTGTGTGCGTGCCCAAAATCCCAAGAGGAGATAGGAGGAGAAGGGACTGTGGGTGGTCATCTCCCCGAGGGTGATTTCTCGCTTTCTGTCTCTCTGACAAGCGCACACATCCTATAGCAAAAATCTCTTACCAAAAAGAGAGAGAGAGAGAGATGGAAAGTGAGAAAGCAAGCCACCAAGTGTGTGACTTGAATCATGATCAGCCATGTGGCAGTCCAGCACCCCAACCACCATGCCAACTGCTGCCCCCAGTACAGTACTTTTGACTATATTCATACGGTTGTGCAATAAAGCTCTAGAACTTTTCCATCGTGCAGCCATTGACCAGCTCTCTCCCTTTCCCCCAGCTCCCCAGCCCCTGGCAGCTACCCTTCTACTTGGTTTCTAACATTTGAGTACTGTAGATACCTTTACTAAGTGGAATAATAGAGTATTTGTCCTTTTGTGCCTATATTATTTCAGTTAGCATTATGTTCTAAGATTTGTGTGTGATAGCACATAACATTTCATTCTTTTAGTTTTTGCTAGGGGGTGCATGTGCTCACAGGAGAGAGTCAGAGAAAGCGAGAAAGGATTAAGTTCCCCTCGGGAAGATGGCCACCCCATAATCCTTTCTTCCTCATTCTCTTCTCAGGATTTCAGGCACACATGCACGCACAAATGCCTGGCATGTTTTTTAAGTCGCCAGGTCTAGGACTCAAACCGCACAGTCCACCATGTGGGATCCAACTGCCTTAACCACCAGGCCACTAGCTGGCCCTTCTTTTTAAAGTTGAATAGTGGGGCTAATAGCAGGTGGCATGGTGATTGAGGCACTGGACTCCCACATGGCCGTCCACAGATCAAGTCCTGGACCTGGCGACTTGCTTTCTCAGGTCCCTCATGCTCTCTCTCCATGTCTCTCTCTGGTCGGATTAAAAAATAATAATAAATAGGGATGAGCAGATGACATAATGGTTATATAAATGGACTTTCACATAGTCAACTATAGTTTGAGTCTCGGACCTGGAGGCTTAAAACTCACATTGGGCACATGTGCATGCATCCCTAAAAATCCTGAGAGGAGAATGGAGAAGGGATTGGGGTGTAGCCATCCCCACAGGGTTGGGGGGGATTTCTCACTTTCTGTCTATCTCTCTATCTCTTCAGTAAGCCCACGTGCCCTATAGCAAAAATGTATCTCAATAAAAAAAACACAATAAATGAGATTTAATAAATATTTCTTTAAAAAGAAAAAAAGCCGAATAGTATTCCATGGTATGTATAAATCACATTTTCTTTAACAATATTGTCCCTAACTAAATACTCTGATGATTTACACCATGACTCAGTTGGGCTAACCACATACCTACAACATAGGAAATAAACAAATGCAATCAAGGATGACTTTGTAACTAACATTTTCAGAACTATGAGTTATTATATACACTGTATTGAAAAGCAGAAATTCTTACCTAGAAAATAATACACAATGCAGAAATTTCTAGTGAGGAATAACGATTCCACACAACTATGTTTAACTAGTAGGAGCAAGGATCTTCTAAAGCGCAAAAACTTGAATTGCTGTGGAAAAAAGAAAAGCAGAATCGAATGGCACATCCAAGTCAACTGGTGCGTCCTAAAGCAAGTACTTACCTGTAATTGGCAACATCTAAAACAGACTCATTGTACAGAAGGACAAAGCCTCGTCCATAGGCAAAAAATCAAATATTTCTGACATTAAGATATTCAATATTTGTATTATTCAACATCTCACTGATGTGAGATCAGAAATAAGAAAATTACTATTATCAATTCCTACTTGATACAAAGGACAATGGAGAATGGGGAAAATATTAAAAATAAATGAACAGTAACAGTTAGCTTTCTCTGGGTGCCTGTCGCGTAGCTGGTACTGTTACAAGCACTACACACGCACTAGTCCATTTAAACCTCACAATAACCCTCTGAAGGAGGCTTTATTAACATCCCCATCTAATAAATTAGAGAACCAAGGCAGAGAGGTTAAATAACTTGATCAATGTTCCAGCTAGCAGAAAGAAAATCTGAGATACAAATTCAGAAGGTTGGTTTCAGAACCTGCTATCTTAATGATAATGCATACTGTCCTTACACTAACTTTTTTTTTTAAGACAAATTTTTGCTCTAGAACATGTGCACTGCCAAAAAGACAGAGAGACAGAAAGCGAGAAATCACCCCCGGGGAGGTGGCCATGCCACAAACCCTACTCCACTTTCCTTTCGGGATCTTAGGCAGGCACGCACACACACCAATGTGTTTCGAGCCACTGGTTCTGGGACTCAAATCGTGGTCAACTACGTGGGAGACCAGTGACATAACTATTACGTCACCTCTTAGGCCTCACTAATTTTTTTTAAATGTCGTTTACAGAAAGATGAGAGATAGTGAAGAAGGCACTAGCCTAGGAATCAGAGATGTGTGTTCTAGTGCTCCCCTCTTGTACGACCCTGAGCGAGTCACGTCTCCTCTCTATGAGATAAGGCTGAACCAACTAAATAGTTTCTTAAAAGGATCTGCTAATTCTTTTTTTTTTTGGAGAGATTTTCACTACAGGGCGCATGCACTCGCCAGACAGAGAGAGAGAGACAGAGAGACAGAAAGCTAGAAATCACCCGTCAGGTGGGATGGCCACGCCGCAATCCCTTCTCCTCCATTCTCCTCTTGGGATCTTTTTTTTTTTTTTTGAGAGATTTTCACTGTAGGGCGCGTGCGCTCGCCAGACAGACAGAGACATAGAGACAGAAAGCGAGAAATCACCCCCCAGGGGGGATGGTCACGCCGCAATCCCTTCTCCTCCATTCTCCTCTTGGGATCTTGGGTACGCACGGACACGCGCCCCGGCATGAGTTTTAAGCCACCGGGTCCGGGACACGAACCGCGGTCGACTACGTGGGAGTCCAGAGACATAGCCATTACGCTAACTGCTGGTTCCCTCTTCTTGGGATCTTGGGCACGCATGCACACGCACCTGGCGTGAGTTTTAAGCCACCGGGTCCGGGACTCGAACCGCGGTCGACTACATGGGAGTCCAGCGACATAGCCATTACGCTAACTGCTGGTTCCCAGGATCTGCTAATTCTAACAAACTAAGTGAAAAAAGTCAAGTAAGAAAAAAATAGCATGTTTTGAGTCAGTTGGTGATATAGTAGTAACGGTGGCTAAATTCCACATGGCCAGCCACGCAGTGAGCATTCTGGGCCCAGTGGCTTGAAAACCACATATCCTGGGGCCTACAGGTGGCATGGTAGTTAGGGCATTGGACTCCCACACAGCCAACTGCGGTTCAAATCCCAGACTTGGTGACTTGCTTTCTCATTTTCCCTCTCTCCCTCTCTGGTGAATTAAAAATAATGATAACAATAAATAAAACAAATAATTACTTTTTAAAAAGAAAGAAAAGAAAAATACATATCCAAAATACCAAAAAGAGAGGAGAAAGGATTGTGGCGTGGCCATCCCCTATGGGGGGGGGGGGGGGTGGTGTTTTCTATCCATATCTCTACTTCTCTCTCCCCAGCCCCCTCCTCCCTCCCTCCAGTGAGCACATTTACCCTATAGCAAAAAAACTTAAAAGTACATATTTTCCTGAAAATACATGCGTCTCCCTTCCAAAATGACAATCAAAAAATCGTAAGTTACTGAAATGAATCTAAGAAAACAAGATTACAAAAGACAAACTCAGCCAGCAGCATGGTGTAACAGTGGCACATGCTCTGCAATGCTGGAAGCCATGTAGAAGATCAGGGTTTGGTTTCTGGGTCAACATGAATGCCAGGTGCCAGCACATACAAGTGATCAAGAAAGGCTGGGGGAGGGGATCAGCAGTTAGCGTAATGGCTATGTCACTGGAGTCCCACGTGGTCAACCGTGGTTCGAGTCCTGGACCCGGTGGCTTAAACTCACACAGGGGACGTGTGTATGCGTGCCCAGGATCCCGGGAGGAGAATGGAGAGGGGAGTACGGCATGGCCATCCCACCTGGGGGGTGATTTCTCGCTTTCTGTCTCTCTGTCTTTCTCTGTCTTTCTGGCGAGCTCATGCACCTTATAGCTAAAAACCTCTCCAAAAAAAGAAGAAAAAAAAAAAAAAAGGCTGGGTGTGTGGGTAGACTGTGGCATGAGACTCTTTTGAGGGTGTTTCTCTCTCTCTGAAAAGAGATAAATAAGTAAACTTAAAAAAATGAACTTCTCGGGAACCAGCAGATGGCGTAATGGCTATGTCACTGGACTCTCACGTAGTTAATCATAGCTCGAGTCCCAGACCCAGTGGCTTAAACTCACGCCAGGTGCATGTGCATGCGTGCCCAAGATCCCAGGAGGAAAATGGAGAAAGGATTGCGGTGTCGCCTTCCCCCCCAGGGGATGATTTCTCACTTTCTGTCCTTTGTCTCTCTTGTGAGTACACGAGTCACCTTTTCTACTTACATTGGACTGATCCTCCCTTGAGAAATTTCAGAAGCTAAAGAACAGCAAAGAATATTAGGTGGAAGTTATATCTTCATATATGCCTGTAGATGCCTGGCATCTGACAAAATGCAGGCCATAGGAATACCTGGTCACTAACTATAGAGTTTGGTTTATTCAAACACTTTCAAAGTGCAAGACGTAAAACTGTACTATTCTATGCAACCAATGGGAGCTACTACTACAACACATGTACCCCATAAATAGTGCAAACTTCCCCTCCTGTTCCTACTGCTGCTCTCCCCTCAACCATTGCTCACGAGAGTACAGAAGCTAGGGAGGCAGGCAGACATTTCAGCAGACATTCAGCAATACACCTAATATACCCTGCTCTTGCTCCCAAGCTAAAGTATATTCTGATTCTCTGCTGACTTTCTTCTCTGATTTGGCTATGAACAATCCTTTATTGAACATTTACTATGAACCAGGCCTACACTAAGTACACTATAAATCTTATTTAATACTTTTAGAAGTCTTATTAGCATAGAGTTTGGCAAGCCCTGTCACAGTGTCTATTTCTTTGTCTCCTACTCAGTGCTAACATTCTGCTTTTCTGTATTAGTCTATCATTGAGAATTTGATAGAAAGTTGGGACAGCGGGTGGCATGGTGGTTAAGGTGCTGGACTCCCACATGGCCGACCGCAGTTTGTGTCCCAGACCTAGAGGCTTGCTTTCTCACTCTCTCTCTCTCTATCGCTTTCTGTCTCTGGTCAAAATTTTCCCTTTCTGGTCAAATTAGAATAAATAAATAAAAGTTAAATAAAGTAATTCTTTAAAAAAAAAGAATGTGATAGAAAGCAAAAGAACTGGTTCTAGATAAGCAGTTTAAAGGGAAAAAACTAATAGGCTATTGGCTAATTGAATAAACTTAGATATTTTTAAAAGATCTACTATTTCACAAGTTACATGAAAAAAGTCATTACTGGGACCAGCAGTTAGCGTAATGGCTATGTCGCTGGACTGCCACGTAGTCGACCGTGGTTTGTAGTCACGCCGGGCACACGTGTGTGCGTGCCCAAGGTCCCGAGAGGAGAATGGAGGAGAAGGGACTGCGGCGTGGCCATCCCCCCTGAGGGGTGATTTCTCGCTTTCTGTCTCTCTGTCTGTCTGGTGAGCGTACGCGCCCTATAGCAAAAACCTCTCAAAAAAAAAAAAAAAAAGTCATTACTAAATAGTATGTACAATATGAAATAACTTGTGTAAATACCTCACGAGATCTATAATGTCACAGGTATATGTAAATGTAAAGTCTGGAAAAATAAACACTAAACTGCTAATAATGTTTATTTCTGGGACAAAGATTGAGATTGGTCATGGTGGTCAGAGGGACTTCCAATTTATCTATAACATTTGAATATTTTATAACAAAAACGTTACCAGTGTACTCTCAAAAAGCTGACTGATAGACAGCACCAAAATAACGATGATGGTGGTGATAACGATCTTAATGACTGAGAACTAGCTGTGGTAGCACAGGCAGCGGCGTGCCACTTCGTAGCACTGAAGCCACACAGAGGCCCAGGTCTGAAGCCCAGGTCAACTTCACACCAGGCAGACCTGCCTGCATCCCTGATTCTGGCTGACTTAGAGCCTGGGAGAATACTGCGGCAATGCAGGACCCTATCAGAGGTGCCTGTCTTTCCCTCTCTCTTTCCCCCTCTCTCATGAAATAAGGGAAAGGATGAAACAAAAACTTAAAAAATAATAATGGTTATTACCACTTGAAAAAAATTTTTTAAGGTCTAAAATTTTCTGGTCAACTTAGCTACCAAAAAAATGTAAAGAGTTGTAACAACCAGTCACATTGCTCTATGGAGACTCAGAAAGGGAAGGAAAGGGCCTGACTTTTCACATCAAGCCCGCAGTTCCTAACAATCCATACTGCCTCCTTAAGCAACTTCAAATGCACAAGGGGGTGTCATATGGTACGTACCATGCTCCCAGACAAATGTAAGAAAAGGAGCAATGGTGCCCCCCTTCCCCCTCAGTCTTCTGGGGAGGCAAACTTATTCTGCCAGGTAAACAAAGACACACACCTGACGAATGAGAAACCACGGTCCCAGGCCCAGTGTCCATATCAACTCCTCCTCCCCTCCTCCACGGCCCTTCCACTACACCACCTAGCAAACTCCTGCTCCCAGCATCCCCAGCCCGGAGAACGGCACACCTGGGCACACCAACACCACCACACACTTGTGGCTTTATGTCCCAGGTATGCACATTGGCCAAAAGCTGAATGGACAAAGGTTAGAAGTCAGCATTTTGCAGAAGTTAAATATGGCCATCATAGAATAAACTTTTGGGGTATAAATTATTTATTTATTTAATTCCATTTGTTATTATAATTTTTTATTTGACTAGACAGAGAGAAAAAGGGAAAACAAGAAAGCAAGCCACCAGGTCCAAGACTTGAATCGCAGTCAGCCATGTGGGAATCCAGCACCTTTAACCACTATATCACCTGCCGGCCCCTGATTATCTAAAGTTTTATCCAAAAAAAAAGTACAAGGGGCCAACAGATGACGTGGTGGTTATGTCACTAGACTCCTACTTCAACTATGGTTCGGTCCTGGACCTGGTGGCTTGAAAATCATGCCAGGCACGTGTGTGTGTGCCTAACATCCCAGAAGGAGAACAGAATAGGGATTGTGGTGTGGTGAACCCCCTGGGGAGTGATTTCTCACTTTCTTTCTGTCTCTCTGTGACAAGCGCACATGCCCAAAGGCAAAGAACCTCCTTAAAAAGTAAATAAATTACAAAAATTCTTAGTATTAAAATTTTATAAATTTGACTTCACATGATAGAAGCAACACTTGATGAGTGCTTAAACTCTTAAACTGCTCCACATTCACTTTATTGCACACTTGTAATGTTAAATGGATGGCCATGGAGAGCCAGCAAGGTACTGTGGGGCTGCCTCATTTTTCTCTATAACACTTCCTTTTCTTCATTCTCTATAGTCTTAAATTAGGCTTGGATCAAAGATAATTTATCATGGCTATTTTTCATAGGATTTTAAAATTTTGAGGTACAAAAGTGATATCCTGCTTTCAGCTCATCTTCATAGAGGTAAAGAATTTTTTTTTTTTTAAGAATGATCTTATTTAACTTTATTTATTTATTTATTTTAATTTGACCACAGAGGGACAGAGTGAAAGTGAAAAAGAGAGAAAGTAAGAAAGCAAGCCACCAGGTCCAGGACTTGAACTGCAGTCGGCCATGTGGGAGTCCAGCACCCTTAAGCGCCACGCCACCTGCCGACCCCAGAGGTGAAGAATTTCTAAACAGGACTTCTTTTTCACATATTCAGATTTCAAGGAGGTAAAGGGCAGATTCTCTGCAGTGAGCACTATTGCTTCACAGCGTGTGCGTTTTCATCAGATTATTTCATGGTGCAACAGGTATGTGAGAATTTTAGTCAAACCAGAAGAACCCTAATCCCTCACACCCTCACATATTTCACTTTCACAATGGCACATTACCTGTTTACCTGTACCCCACCAGCCTGGGTCCTCCAAGTGGGAAGGGGCTAGTGCTAAACATCTTTGCTTCGATGCCCCGCCCTCAGCCTCCCACGTCAAAAATGAAGTAAGTAATAGCGCAATTGGGAATAGTGGAAATAGCCTGGGGAAAGCCCTGAGGTGACAGTGAGACATCTCAACCAATCTTTCTCTCCCTGGTTTGAGCAGGTGGCTCTGTGCTCAAAGGACGATTCCTATCAGATTAGATTTCTAAAAATCTAATTGAAAGATAATTCATAGTGTACCACTCAAATTAGTTATAACTTTATTTATATACTTTTATGTTCTGAAAAGAATATGAGATAGTAAATGACATATTCTAAAATTATTTGCACATCTCCAAACAATGAGATACTTAAATTCAAAAAGAGGTTCTTTGCAGCCCTGCTAGGTCACAGCAAATGCCACTACCTAGCAGGGAGGGAAATAGTTGAGCAAAGTGGTATTCTGAGAATGGCAGCAAGAAAGGGTAGCTATGGCTCTCTAAAATACATAGTCTCATAAAAACAAATCTCTTTTCTCTAAATGACACTTTGAGCCTCTCGGCCTTAGGGTTTGCTAATTAAATCTTGAATTAATCAGATGCGGCCAGTTATACACAGGTCCACCAAGGCAATTTTAACTCTTGACAAATCCTGGCATAAGGTTGCTCAAATGATATCTTACCTGTATGATGGGAAATGGAAGATAATTCATGTTGTTAATGAAATACAGAAGGCTATAGCTGTAGCCCATAAATGCTCCAGCCAGCAGGAAAAAAAGGTGATACTCATTTAAGCAGGATCGTGCAGCAGGGCTCCCTAAACTGAAGGAGGAAAAGTTATTAATTCAATAGTCAGGGATGCATATCACTGTTTTAAACTCAGTATTTACAGAATGCAAAGCTCTGACTTAATTGCTTAAGAAATGTCCCAACTTCTAACAAAATGGCACATTTTAGGTAAATGTGATAAAAGATGAACTGCAATTAAATGAGGTTCCTTAGAGGGAAAAAAATACATTTAGAGGGCTAGCAAGTGGTATGGTGGTTGGGGCACTGCACTCCCACATGGCTGACTGTGGTTCAAGTTCCAGACCTGGTGGATTGCTTTCTCACTTTCAGTCTCTGTCTCTCCCTGGTGACCACATGTGCCCTATAGCAAATTATTAAAATAATAATAAGGGACCAGGAGACAGTATAATGGTTATGTCACTGGACTCCTATGTAGCTGACCGTGGTTTGAGTCCCAGACCCAGAGGCTTAAACTCATATCGAGTGCACATGCATGCGTGCCCAAAATCCCAAGAGGAGACTGGAGAAGAAGGGACTGTGGCATGGTCATCTCCCCTAGGGGGCTGATTTCTTGCTTTCTGGCTCTCTGTCTCTCCAGCGAGCGCACACACACTATATCAAAAATCTCTAAAAAATAATAACAATAATAAATTAATTAAATAATTCTTATAAAAAAAAAATCATTTACTATTACCTCTCAGTGCCAGTGCAGGGAATCACAAGAAAACTGTATCGGCCCTTGGTTATCACTGCAGCACACCAAGCCATCACCATTCCCATTGCAGCATGAATAAAGGAGTGCATGAGTTGCTGAGGATGAACAATCTTCCCTATCAATGCCAGCCTGGAGCAGGGAATGGAAGGCACAACTGCAACGAAAATACATTCTGTGATAATCTGCACCATATGGAGTCAGGGGATCTAAACTAGTCCCTCTCTTCCTTGCAGATACTCTGAAGGGGGGGAAGAACCCCACAGTCAGCGTATAGTACGGTACTGAAAAACTCTAGGCTAAAAATTCCAAGTTAAAAAATTTTGAGAAAAGAGTGTGTGTGCATACATACACACACATATACACATGCACACACAAAATCCCCCAAAATCTAGAGATGAAAATGGTTAACTTTTTTTTTAAGTTAAAATCTCCAGATAGCTCAAACAGTGCCTACCTTCATACTCTCCTAAATGTTAAAAAAAGAATGAGAAAATTTAGTTCCTGCTCTCTAGCAAGTTATCTCTATTTAGCACTTGAAATTGTCCATTTATAATCCACCTGTGAAAACTAAGCCACAAAGTAGGTAAGTACTAACACCAAATACTAAAATGAATGCCTGAATGAGGATTCTTTTTTTAATGAAAGGGGTGGGGGGAGAGTGAAATAAAAAAGAAAGGTATTTTTATAAGAATTATTTATTTTATTATCATTATTATATTTTTATTTTAATTTGACCAAGAGAAACAGAGAGAGAGAAAGGGAAAGTGAGAAAGCAAGCCTCCAGGTACAGGACTCAAATGATGGTCAGCCATGTGGGGGTCCAGCATCCCAACCACCACACCACCTGCCAGCCTGCCACCACACCACAATTTACCAGCTCTACAAGGATTTTTTTTTTCTCTTTTTAGGTTTTTGCCATAGGGCAAGTGTGCTTGCCAGAGACAGACAGAGACAGAGAGGGACAGTAAGAAATCACCCCACAATGGGGATGGTCACACCACAATCCCTCCTCCATCCTCCTCTCAGGATTTTGGGCATGCATGCACATGCACCTGGCGTGATTTTCAAGTCACCAGGTCCGGCATTCAGACCACAGTTGGCCATGTGGGAATCCAGTACTTTAACCACACCACCTGCAGGTCCTGGACAGGGATTTTTTTAAATCTCTCTCTGACAATCCAAAAGTTTTCTGGAAGTGACATGGGGGTGATGGCAAGTGAGGGATGTTTACCTCTGAAAATCACCAGCCCAAGGTTCCCTGACCTAGCTATGTAGGAATTCTTCTTTTAATATACTCAAACTAAAGGGATGGAGAGGAGGTAGAAAGTTAAGTGTCAAGGACTTAGGTGCTTTACTTCAGGGAAAGGCTGCTATCCCCTCTTCTAGCCAGCACTGACCGTACGACTGACTTGCAATACTCCAAATATATCAAACCTTCATATGCCACTAAACGTTTTTCTATGCTTTACCTTCTCTCTAGAATATCATTTTCCTTCTTTGTTTACGTAATACAATTCATCTGTCAAGGCTTGGTTGAAGCATAGTCTCCAGGAAGCTCCCCATGCTGGCTAAGTAGTGCTCCTATCTACTCTCACACATTTCAATGTATTGTAGTCAAATACGTTTAATGCTCACTGTGGTCTCCCCAGTTAACTGTGGACCTCTGGAGAAAGCTGGGCCATAGCGTTATCTCTTATCCTCACATAAGGCATAGCACACAGTAAATGCATAAGGAATGCTTGCTGAAGGAAGGAGCCAAAGTGACTAGTCAGGATTTAAGATGACTGGCTGGAGAGCTTTGTTTGCATATCGATCTGTAGGTATATAGGAGAGTGTGAAAAGAACACAGCTAAAAGCCAAGGAGTTCTGAATAGGGCTTGAAGCTTGAATGAAAGAGAGACCCACCAGCCAGTACTAAGAGATAAGGAAATAAATAAAAAATTGAATAAAAAAAAAAAAAAAAAGAATATGTACTTTTATAACACCCAGAGCTGAAATTGCGACCTTATGTCATATTTTACAAGGAAGTACTGAAGAGGTAAAAGGAGAAACTATGTGGGACCAGCGGTTAGCATAATGGCTATGTCGCTGGACTCCCATGTAGTTGACCGTGGTTCAAGTCCCGGACCCAGTGGCTTAAACTCACACTGGGCATGTGTGTGCATGCCCAAGATCCCAAGAAGAGAATGGAGGAGAAGGGATTGTGGCATGGCCATCTCCCCTGGGGGGTGATTTCTCGCTTTCTGTCTCTCTGTCTCTCTCTTGCGAGCACACGCACTTTATAGCAAAAACCTCTCCAAAAAAAAAAAAAAAAACGTAGGAACACTGTTATAGTAAAAAATTATCAGAAAAAGCTTATTTTTTCTTTAGAACAGATACAAGAAATCTGAAAAGGTAGGATGAGTAAGGAGAGAAAGAGAAAACTAAAAGGTTCTGGAATCCAGCAGGTGATTCTCTCAAGGTCAAACACAGTATTGTTAAGTTTTCTGGGAGGGTATCACAGAATTATTGATTTTTATATTTGGAAAAGACCTTAGATATCACCTGGTCATGATCTATCCTATAAAGGAATGATTTTTGTAATAGTAATACATTTGCTAAATCAGTTTTAAAAACAGCTTGGAACTATTAAAAGGCCTTAACTTTTTATTATAGCAAAGTAGCACCTGAACCATTTACAAGTATACCACGGCACACTGTTGTCAACCAACACCACTATGCACCTACCGAGCTTTTCTGTCTTCCCCATTCCCACTAAGGACCAATTTCCATTTGCCCCCTTTCCCTGGCCCTGGAAACTCTTCTGTCTCTACGAATGTGACTTCGGTATACACCTCAAGTAAGTGGAATCATACAATATTTGTCCTAAACGGTCTAAGTATATTTTAAAATTAGAGAAACTAGCACCTGAACAAATTTTAAGGTACGACTTTCAAAGCATATGATTCTGTGTACATTTTAAAAATTCTGACACAAAACACAGCCTGTTATTCACATGCTCATATAAGATGCACTGAGTCTGCCCCCAGTAAAATGATTCAGATACTTTTAAAATGGTTAACATTAGAAAACTCACCTGTATAGAACTCCACGTTGAAAATGCTTATTATTATAATTACCACTGACAGCAGCAAGAGATAAAAGATTACATAGGAACTATATAGGTCACTGAAAGAATCTAAAATGCAAGAGAGAAGAATTAGTAAAGTTTATTCCGTCATGTAGTCTGTTCAGTACACTGCAATATAAGGGTCTGAAACACAACTATAGTTTTAATTTGAAAAGTTATCTTTCCTTGAGAATTTAACTGTCTACTGCTGACAGATCTAAAGAAACATCAAATCAAAACTACAGTGGGAGTTATTTAGAGCTGACTGGGTACTTAAATATCACACTAGAGTGTCTTTCAATTGACCCAAACATTGACAACAGATAAAATACTACCATAAGCAAACATTTCATCATGTGAAAAAGAAACATATTTAGTACGATATCAACATATCTTCTTTCTTTTTTGTTAATTTGCCAGAGGGTGCAGCACTTGCCAGAGAAAGAGAAAGAGAGAAAGCACACACAATGGGGTGTGGTCACACACCAATCCCTTCTCTTCCATTTCTCCCCTGCAAGCACACATGCACATATACCCACCATATTTTTCAAGCCACCAGGGCTGGGAACTGAACCATGTAGTTGTCCATATGGGTTCTGGCATAAACAGGGAATAGCAGTTGGAATGGAGGTTAAGGTGGTTGGATCCCACATGGCCAACTTCATGGTTCAAGTCCTGGATCCCGAAGCTTGAAAATCATGCTAGGTGATTATGCATGCATGCCCAAAATCCCAATGGAAGAATAAATCAGAAAGGAATGTAGTATAGCCATCCCCACTGGGGGTTAATTTCTGACTTAATCTCTTTCTGTCTCTCCAGCAAATACACATGACCTATAGCCACCCCCCCCCAAAAAAAAGAAACAGTGTATGTTATGTAAACTTGTGTGTTATGTGTGGGTGTTTTTAAATAATTATTTATTTAATTTTATTTATTATTATTAGTGTTTTTTTTTTTTGGAGAGATTTTCGCTACAGGGTGCGTGCACTCGCCAGACAGACAGAGACAGACATTAAAGACAGAAAGCGAGAAATCACCCCCCAGGGGGATGGTCACGCCGCAATCCCTTCTCTTCCATTCTCCTCTCGGGATCTTGGGCACACACACACACACCCGGCTTGAGTTTTAAGCCACCGGGTCCGGGACACAAACCGCAGTCGACTATGTGGGAGTCCAGCGACATAGCCATTATGCTAACTGCTGGTTCCCTATTATTATTAGTTTTTAATTTGATGAGAGAGAGAGAGAAAGTGAGAAAGCAAACTGCCAGGTCTGAGACTCGAACTCATGTAGTCAGCCATGTAGGAATCCGGTATCTCAATCACCACGCCACTTGCTGGCCCCTGTATCAGCGTTTTTAGACAGGATCTTGCTATATGTCATGACCCTCCTGCCTCAGTTTCCCAAGTAACCTCAAATATGGGTCACCAACCCTGGCTTCTTATGGATACCAGGAATTAAACCTGGGCAACCCACATGGTCTCAGCCTGTCAAGCAGCAGCATCCAGCATACATTACTGCAAATGGGCCTCTTATTTCTCCTTAATAAATCCAATTAGCATCTATATCTAAAGTCGCAGTAACACTTTGTTGGAAAAACATAATCCAGGGACCAGCAAATGGCATAATGGTTACATCACTGGACTCCCAAGTAGTTGACCACAGTTTGAGTCCTGGACCCAGGGGCTTAAAACTCACGCCACGCACATGTGCATGCGTACCTAAGATTCCAAGAGGAGAATGGAAGAGAAGGGATTACAGCATGGCCATCCCCACTGGGGGGATGATATCTCGTTTTCTGTCTCTGTCTCTCTGACACACCCTATAGCAAGAACCTCTCTCTCTCTCAAAAAAAATGTATATATAATCCATAACTTACTTAAATGAGCTGAACTAGAAAACAAAAAACTATGATATCATGTGAAATACATATTATACCATTTTATATAAGGGACCTGAGCATCCCCACACTTTGGTATCCATGGGGGTTCTTGGAATCAATCCCCTATGGATATTGAGGAACAATGCATTCATGTTGCTGAATATATCCACATTTTTAAAAAGTTCAATAATCAGGGGCTGGCAGGTGGTGTGGTAGTTAACGCGCTGGACTCCCACATGGCTGACCACAGATCGAGTCCTGGACCTGGCTTGTTTTCTTACTTTCCTACTTGTTCTATCTCTCTCTGTCTGCCTCTCTCTGGTGAAAGCATGTGTACCATAGCAAACAAAATAATAATAATGACTGATAAAATTAAATAATTCTTTTAAAAAATTATTTATTTAATTTTATTTATTCATTCATTGTATTTCAATTTGACCGAGAGACACACACAGAGAGAGAGAGAGAGAGAGAGAAAGAGGGAAAGTGAGAAAGCAAGCCGCCAGGTCCAGGACGCGAACCGTGGTTGACCATGTGCGAGTGTCCAGGGCCTTAACCACCATGCCACCTACCGACACCCATCAAAGACAAGTTCTAGCACTTTATTTCATTTCAAAGTTTAAAATAGGTATATTTATGCCCCAAAGCATGAACAACAGAAATAAAAACAATAAGTAAATATGTTTGCTGAACAGACTAAGACTTAATAATTATACTACTTTTCTTACTATTATTTTACTTTTTAAATTTACAGTAGGGTGTGTGTGCTCGCCAGAGAGACAGGGAAAATGAGAAAGTATCCCCCAGGGGGATGGCCATGTTGCAATTCCTTCTCCATTCTCCTCTGAGAATTTTGGACATGCACTTGGTATTTTGCAAGCCAATGGGATGGGTCTCGAACTGCACAGTTGGCCATATGGGATCCAGCTGCCTTGACCATCACGCCAGCAGCTGGCCCCAAACCAGTTATTTTTATAAGACAGTGAGTACATATGAGAGAGGGAGAGAGGAAGAGAAGGAGGGAGAGAGAGAGGAGACAGAGATAGAGAAAGATAAGGTGGAGTAAAGAGAAGCACCTTTGACAGTGTCTCATCACACCATGTAGCTGAACTTCCCCAACTCTCCAGCTCCTTAAAATTTTGTGCAACTGCCCATGTGCCCAGTGTTTTCAGCCTCATTCTGAGATGGGACTCCACAGTCTGCATATGGCTTTTAGTCTTGCAGAGCACTCCCATACTCCCGTTACTATTGCACCACCACAGCAGGACCAAAGTCATTTTTTTTCTTTTTGAGAGATTTTTGCTATAGGGCACTCACTGGAGAGCAATAGAGATAGAGAGAGGGGGAAAGTGAGAAATCACCCCCAGGGAGGATGGCCATGCCACAATCCCTTCTCCTCCATTCTCCTCTTGGGATTTGGGGCACGCATGCACACATGCTTGGTGTGTTTTTCAAGCCACCAGGTCAGAGACTCAAACGGCACAGTAGGCCACATGGAATCCAGTGCCTTAACCTCCACACCACCTGTTGCCTCAGCTTTTTTTTAATTGTCAGAGGTTACATGTGGATATGAGAGGGAGGAGGGGAGAGAGAGAGACAGACAGAGAAAGTACCCCTTAATGGAGAATAGTAGTCACACCACAAATCTTTTTTTCTCCATTCCTCCATCTGTCAAGATTCTGGGCACATAAGCACATGTACCCCACATGTTTTCCAGGCTGCCAGGGCAGGATTCAGACCGCAGTCAGTCATGTGTACTACACACAGTACTTGTCTAGCAGGCTATGGAGCTGGCCCAGTTGCTATTATAATTTGGTAATTTAGTTTTCCCTCCAAGATTTTTGAGAGACATTTTAGCCTGTATTTTCCACCTCATCAATTTTTGTGTTTAATTCTATCTTCCCTAGTCTTTAACTCTTTTCCCCTTTACTTTCTTCTCATCTTTTTCTTTTTTTAAAAAAAAATATTACTTATTAATTTTATTTAGACATTCACTTATTCTTTAATATGCCCAGAGAGACAGACACACACACACACACAGAGAAAGAGAGAGAAAGTGAGAAAGCAAGCCACCAGGTCTAGGACTCGAACTGTGGTTAGCCATGTGGGAGTGTCCAGCACCTTAACTACTATGCCACCTGCTGGTCCCCCATCTTTCTTTTCTATTAGCCACAACATAGAAATGAAGTATTAATTTCAGACTTTTTTTGAAAGAGATACATGTGACATTTTCTAGTCACAACTTTAAATAAATAATAGGAACAGTTCTCTTTTTAAAAAAAATACACAATCTCAAAAAACAATGTCAAGGGACCAGCAGATGGCATAATGGCTACATCACTGAACTCCCACATAGTCGACCACAGTTCAAATCTCGGACCTGGAAGCTTAAAACTCACGCAGAGCATGTGTGCACGCGTACCCAAAAAATCCTGAATAAAGAATGAAGGAGAAAGGATTGCAATGTGGCCATCCTCCCAAAGGGGTGATTTTTCACTTTCTGTCTGTCTCTCTGGCGAGTGTACATGCCCTATAGCGAAAAATCTATTTAAAAACAAAATGTCAAAAAAAAGAAAGACAAAAATTAAGTTTCATATATGTGGTCTTCTGATGATCTTTTTGTTCCTATGATCATAGGTTTACTCTCATAGGTTTACTAATCTTATAAGAAAAAGATGGCTTCTGTATGAAGAGAAGGCCTAAAAATTATCTCAAAGTGAGTATTTTTATGTATAATTTAGGCAGTAATTACAAATAAATGATAGGAAAGATAATGTAGTTTCTGTGTTGACAAGTAGGTCCTGTAAGTGTACTTTCCCAGAACTGAATACCACTTACCTGACAACCACTGTACCGGATGAAACAGATCGATGCTGCTGAAAATGATAAATACTGTAGCACTGATGGGCAGAAGCAGCACGGACCAAACAATGCTTGAAACTATCCTCCAGCCCAAAACCTATCATTAAACAAACAAAACCACTCAGTCATGAAGTCGGTTAAATTATTTCAGTTATGCAAATCCTATCTTGTCATACAGGATGGTAATCATTAACGTTTATACCCAGATCATAGTCTATGCAGTGATGGATAAACTCAAATGGTTATCACCACTCTACAATCTTGTAATATCAGTGAACGGATGCTTGCATCAGTCCAGAGTCAGGTGTGATATCAAATACCACATTTTGTGGGAGGAGGGTGGGTGAGACTGTCTTTAGTTTAATAAGTATGTTTTAAAGCACCTTGTCTCTCTAGGTGTAATGGTTACATTATTAAATAATATGTCAAGGCTGTATATCATTTTCTAATAAGAAATTTTTTTTTTTAATTTAACTTTATTTATTTATGTATTTATTTCAATTTGACCAGAGAGTGACAGAGTGAGAGAGAGAAAGTGAGAAAGCAAGCCGCCAGGTCCGGGACTCAAACTGCAGTCGGCCATGTAGGAGTCCTGCGCCCTTAACTGCTATGCCACCTGCCAACCCCAAGGCCATATACATTTTATAGGAACCGTCTATATACTGTAGTTGTATTTATGATGATTAGATATGTGCTCCTTAACTGGGCAACTACTGTGTCTTAGCATTATTATCATGTCTAAACTGCCAGTGCCTATCATTTGCCAGGATCTTCAAAAAATTAGTAGAAAATGTCTATTATGAAAAAAACTATCCGTGAATCTCAAAAATTTTTGAACCAAAATAAAGCCATCCTACTTTCTAAAAATATTTTTTTCTCAGACCAGCAGGTAGCATGGTGGTTAAGGTGTTGGACTTCCACATGGCCAACCATGGTTCAAGACCTGGGCCTGGTAACTTGCTTTTTCACTTTCTCTCTCTCTGGTGAAAGTACGTGTCCTAGAGTAAATTTTAAAATAACAGTAATAAGCCAGCAGGCAGCATGATGGTTAAGGGCGGTGGACTCCCACATGGCCAATTGTGGTTCGAGTCCTGGACCTGGCGGCTTACTTTCTCACTTTGCCTCTCTCTCTGTTTCCCTCCCTCTCTCGTTAAATAAAGTTAAATAAAATAATTATTTTAAAATAATAACAAAACGAAAAAATAATTCTTTTTTAGAAATAAATGAATAAAAGTACATTTTTTTCTTTACCCATGATACAGGCCATGCCCACACAAAAGAAAAGAGAGGGAGAAGATGAGCACCCTCCACAGGGTCTGGTCATGATTCCCTTCTTCCATTGGATACCAGGCACTTGCACATACGCCCAGTGAGTTTCAGGTCAACCAGGCTGGAAACTGGAACAACTGTTACCATGCAGGATCCAGCTCCTCTTCAGCAGCGCTGTGTCAGAAACTAGCCCTAAACTTGCACCTTAATTCCATTTTTACACCAAATTTTCCCCTCATATAGCAGGCACGAGATTTATTGTTGAGTAAATGAATACAAGAAGAGATAATGAGGCATAGGGACAATCAGGTTTATGTTCAGGAGGTAAAATATCCTTGTGTTTACAGTGTGAAGATGGAGCGGAGGCGATATGATCTAGACAGGAGACAGCACAGTTTGGAGGCAGCCCCAAAGATGTCCTTCTCGGAACGAAGGCAACCACAAAGGAGAAACGAAAAAGAACAACCAGCAGCCACGTTTCTGAAGTAGACAGACACTTCTATAGGACTGCGTGACTGGTAATATGGACGGCAAAGAACCGGGAAGACTTCAGGACCTGAAAGTGTTTAGCCCGGAATATAAAGGAGATGGCAGTACACGGGGCTAGACGCACTATTCCAAAGCGACCCCAGTCCTCTCTCTCTTTCCTTTCCCAGAGTCGAAGTTCTGTTGATGCAACTTCAACCTCAGCTCAGTCCCACAGCGCACACTGAACTCCTAGAATACTCGCTCTGCTGGCCTGGTCCCCAGCCTCTGCTAAAGGCCACCAGGCTTTCCCCAATTCTGGATATTCCTTCCCACTTTCTACCCCAAGGTATCCATAAGTTATTTTGTATCTGCTACACAGACCATCTTTCCACGAGCCCCTCTCCACCCTTTCCTCCAACTTCCATTCTGGGCATCCTTCGCACTCAGACCAGCTTGCACTCAGACCCCCACTCCCAGCCCGTACCAGACAGAACCAGCCCCCCGGCCCCCCACACACAGACACACTTCCTCCTTCCCTCCCGCCCTCGGTGGTCCCCTCCCCACGCGCAGTCCCCACGTTGCCCTCGGACCGGTCCCTCCCCGCCCGGCGCGCACGCGCAAAGTCCGCTGGCCCAGCCCGCCCGGAGCAGTGCCCGCCACAGTGCTCGCTGCACTCACGCGCCACACGCCCCCCGCCGGCGCAGGGCCCACTCATAGTCGTGACCATGGAGATGGCGGCCCCCACTCTAAGGAGTGCTGAAGACAGGGCGCCTGCCCGCCACGGCAGTTCAAAGGAAGGAAGGCCCCAGGAGGACCCCGTTGGGGCTGCCTCAAACGCTGCCTGAACGAAGCCCGGCCCAGGTTCCGACCCATCCATTCGAAGCTTCGTCTGAACAGTCTCAACGGGCAAGAATTGTCTTGCAGACATGTCACCCGAAGTGGTCTGTGACTCCAGGGACCGCCCTCTGGAGTCCAAAAGGCCCTTCCGAAACAGGGCCCAGCGAGGGGCCAGGAACAGGGGGCGGCGCTGCATGCTGGGAACTGTAGTCTCGACGTCCCTCTGAGCCCAAGAAGAAACGTTGCATTCTGGGACTCGGAGTTCCAAAATAGGGCATGCTGGGAGTCGAAGTCTTTCCAGAGGGGCCTTGAGGCATGCTGGGAATTGTAGTCTTTCATCAAACCGGTAATGGCCAAGGTTTTGATCAGAATTCTGCAATAAGAAAGATACGGCAAAATGATTTACCCTCACCTTTCTGGATTATCAACAGCTTAAAAGTGAAACCAAAGGCTGTTATGGTCGTCTTCACCAAAGGTATTAAGTAATTTACTGAAATAGAAAAATCTAGATATGTGTTTAGTTTCATAAGATCTGGTTTCTGTAAATAGTTCCAGCTCTGTCACTTGCTAAGTGAAATGTCTTGATCCTCCTTGAGCCTCCATTTCTTCATCTGTAAAATAAGGATAAAAATACGGGACCAGCAGATGGCGTAATGGTTACACCACTGGACTCCCACATAGTCAACAGTGGTTCGAGTCCTGGACCCAGTGGCTTGAAACCCACCCAGGGTACATATGGGTTTTGCCCAAAATCCCTAGAAGAGAATGGAGAAGGGATTGTGGTGTGGTCATCCCCACCTGAGGGTGATGTCGTGCTTTCTGTCTCTCTCTGGCACACACATGCTCTATAACAAAAATCTCTCTCAAAAAAAAAAAAGGATAAAAATAAAGATAACATCTAGTGATATTGTGAGGATGTAAATAATATGCTATACAAATGTGATCATTGATTTCCTGCCAGTAAGGAAAAGAAGATTTCACCAACACACATGCACGCGTGCACACACACACACACACAAACTAGAGGATTAGTCAAAATCATAGAAACTTGTTTTGTTCCTATTGGTAGAGACTATCAGTTGTCTACCTTAGTATCTACTCTCCCATTCCTTCTTAATAATGGAACCCTCGATTTTTTAGAAGTTTTTGCCTTAGGGTGCATGTGCTCACCTGAGAGAGAGACAGACAGAGACAGCGAGACAGAAAGTGAGAAATCACCCACCAGAAATTACTTGTTCATTCTCCTCTTGGGATTTTGGGCATGCATGAACATGTGCCCAGCGTGATTTTCAAGCCACTGGATCCGGGACTCCGACCATGGTCAGCCATGTGGGAGTCCAGCAACATAACTGCCATACCATATGCTATCCCAGAAATCTTCAATTTTTAAGTGGACACAGTCACATTTCTTAGCCTCCCTTGCAGCTAGGTGTGGCCAGGTAAGTTCAGGTCAATAAAACATAATCAAAGTATTGTATCATAGCTTCCAGAAATCTCTTAAAAGACACAGAGTTCCTGATCCTTGCCTCTTCTTAATCTCTTCCTCCATACAGCTGCTTGGATTTTGGATGCATTGGCTGGATTCTAGCATCATGCTGGGCCAAAGGTCACACTACCAGACCATGAAGTACATAGCTCAAAAGAGACCTTTTTTTTTTTTTTTTAGAGATTTTTGCTATGGGATGCATACACTCGCTGGAGAGACAGAGGGAGACAGAAAGCAAGAATCACCCCCTAGGGAGTGGCCACACTTGCAATCCTTTCTCCTCCATTCTTCTCTGGGAATTTTGGGCATGCATGCACATGCACCTGGCATGAGTTTTAAGCCGCTGGGCCCAGAACTTGAACCGCAGTCAACTATGTGGGAGTGTAAGCAACATAACTATTACACCATCTGCTGGCCCCAACTGCATCTATTTTAATAGAACTTATCACAATATTAAATCATCTTGTGTAATTGTCTGTTTATTTCTTATTGTCTGACTTCCCATTAATATGCAAGCTGCACAAAGGCAGGGACTTTGTCCTATTTATCACTGTTTCCTGAAGTTCCCTTCATATTTTAATTGCCAGAAGGTACATATACTCACAAAAGAAAGAGGGAAGAAAGAGAGAGGAAACACTCCCCTCCGCATGGGGTGTGGTCATGCCACAATCCTTTTCCCTCCATGTCTCCATCCTATAAGGATTTGGGGTACGCATGCAGACATGCCTGGTATGGGTTTTATTTATTTTCCCAAGCCTCCTGGTCCAGATTTGAACTACAGTCAGTCATGTGGGATCTAGTTCCCTATACACAGAGCTTAACTGCTGAACTACTGAGTCAGCTCTGAATGTTTAATGAATAAAATAAGGAATGAATGGATGTCCATTCAAGAGAACAACCTTTGATATTTTAATCAAAGAGGAATTCCATGCAGGAAATTGATAACTAAAGTGTTGGAAGGACTGAAAGAGTACATGGGGAGAGAGAACAGGGTTGTCGCAAACAAAAGAAAGGAATTACTGCCCAAGTGTCAGGAAGCTACTCCATCCTCTACATCAGGGCCCGTGAGACCACATACAATGCTGCTGCTGAGGGTGGCGCACTCTGCCCTGAGAACCTCTGCATTGCTACTGAGTAGGAACTTAGGAGCTGGTACTCAGTAGCAATTGAAACTGCCACAGGTACTCACAACCACCTGCTGTTCTCTCAGACTTAGTGTTTTCGCAATAATGAGACCATCTTGCAAGATGCTGTATTAAATGAGATTTTGCTCCTAAGTTATCTGGCACACTGAAGAAAGTTTACAGGCTTTGGAGGTCAGGTAAACATGAGTATGAATATCTGCTGTGACAAGTAGTAGCCGTGGGGTCTTGGAAGTCACTTTATCTTTCGAATTGTACAGAAAAGAAAGATTTAGGCACCAGCCCTGTAGTCCAGTGGCTACCATGGTTCAAATACAGGCCACGGCAACTTGAAAAACATGCTGGAGGGAGGCAGCAGGTAGTGTGGTGGTGAAGGCACTGGACTCCCACATGGCCGACCATGGTTTGAGTCCTAGACCTGGTGGCTTGAAGCTTACGCTAGGCACGTGTGTGCATGTCCAAAATCCCAGGAGTAGAATGGAGAAGGGGTAACTGCATGGCCATCCCATGATTTCTCACTTTCCCTGTCTCTGTCCCTCTCTGGCAAGCACACACGCCTTTAAAAAAAGAATATGCTAGGCATGTGCATGCATGTACAAAATCCTGACAGGATGGAGAAATAGAGGAAGAAGGACCGTGATGTGATCACGTGCCACTGGGAGCACTTTCTTTTTCTCTCTCTTTCTCTCCCGCGAGTGCATGTCATAATAGCCTCCAGCAACCCACCAATTAAAAAAAAAAAAAAAAAAGACCAAGGAACCAGCAGGTGGCATATAAGGTGCTGGATGTGGCCATGCCCCCTGGGGAGTGATTTCTTGCTTTTTGTCTCTCTGTCTCTTCAGTGAGTGCGCACACCATATAGCAAAAAAGTCTAAAAAGAAAAAAGGAAAAGAAAGGTTTTTTGTTTGTTTGTTTGTTTGCTTTAAGATTTTTTGCCATCGGGTACATGCATTTGCCAGAGAGAGATGGGATGGGGAAGTGTAGAAAAAAAGGATTATGATATGACCATACCCCACTGGAGAATGTCCTCTCTTTTTCACTCCTGTGTGCACATGCTCTCTAGCCAAAATAAATAAATTAATTAATTAAATTAAATTAATTGGGCTGTTCCCATAGTACAGTGGTTAAGCACTATGCATAGGGAACCAGATCCCACATAGCCAATTGTAGTTCAAATCTTGGACCCAGTGGCTTAAAAAATACTTCAGACACATGTGCATACATGCCCAGAATCCTCATAGGTTAAAAAAATAGAAGAAAAGAGATTGTTGTGACCCACCTCATTGATCTGTTTCTCTTTCTCCTCTCGAATGTACACATCCACTTTTTTTTTTTTTTTGGAGAGGTTTTCGCTATAGGACACGTGCGCTCACCAGACAGAGAGAGACATAGAGACAGAAAGCGAGAAATCACCCCCCAGTGGGGATGGTCACGCTGCAATCCCTTCTCCTCCATTCTCCTCTCAGGATCTTGGGCACGCACGCACACGCGCCCGGCGTGAGTTTTAAGCCACTGGGTCCGGGACACGAACCGTGGTCGACTATGTGGGAGTCCAGCAACATAGCCATTACGCTAACTGCTGGTTCCCCTCGAATGTACACATCCAATTTTTAAAAATTAAAAGAAAAGACAGTCATTATTAAAATGGAGGTTGATATAGAAGGAACACAACAGTAATGCCATAATTGTTATGGAAGACTCAGGAGACATCATCTCAAGAAAAACGGAAAGTTTATTGAGAGAAAGAGCCCCAGGAGTCTGAATCCAGTTGTGCTTCAGTCCTCTAGTGTGTGTGTGTGTGTCTGTGTGTGTGTATGTGTGGGGTGGTGTTATACGGTAATCAAGCTAGTGTGACTGATATGCAGGGAGTTAGGCACAGGGCGCTGAGCATACATGAAACATTTGGTGGGTCTTTTTGATCCATCTCTAGGCAGTTAGCTCTCCTAGTACTTGCTTTGGGTCTTTATCAGCCACTTCCAGGGTCAGTGTGACCTTGCAGTAGCAGCATCTGGAGTATGGGCTCTGGCCAAGACCAATTATGCAGAAGCTTGGCCTTGGTTCCTGGTCAGTCCTGAAGCAATACCAAATGGTGCTCAGGAGAGTTTTTACTGTACAATAACAAAGTATTTTTTTTTAAATAAAAACAAAAACAAAGGAATTTTTTTTCCTTAAAAGTGACAAAGAAGATCTAACAATCTAACATATGAAAAATGGGAGTCCTGAAGAATCTGGACTCTCATCACACTTTCACCCAGAGTACAAGGATGTGGGACATGCCTTTAGTGTGTTTTCAAATTACCCTAGTATTTTTAAATTAGCCATCTCTTTTCTAAAATTTTCATTTCAAAACCTTCACTTGGGTAGTCCTTGATATTGTATAGCCCGGAAAATATATAACGGATGGTGATGGCAAATAATCCTTCTTTCTCCACCTCTGTAACCTGTTTCATTTCTAATGCAGTTATTCCAAGAGAGGAGGGTGCTAACTCTTAATAAAATTTGATTAGTTATTTGCAATGGCAAAATAAAAAGCATTTACTTTGAAAGACAGCTATTTGGACATCCAACGTCTCTTGTGCAACAGTATTTTGGAGAGTCAGGCAAAAAATCAATTCAAAACACATGGATGGTATTTCCCCATGGGGCATGGAGAACACATGTCCCAGGATAAAACTTGAGCCTTTTTTAAAAAAAGCAAAAACAAACAAACTCTAAGCTTTGGGGAAGGTTTAAACAGCTCAGTAAATTGAAAAGAGTCAGGTTCCTCCTCCTTCCTTTGATGCTCCCTTTGAAGCCGGGTTACACTCTTTATTGGATGTTTGGTGGGGTGTCAGCTACTTCTTGTTTCTCGGGGTAAGATCCCAGAGGAAAAATCAATGAAGAAAGAGTCAGGAGAGAAAACCCACACACTACAAGCAAAGTGTGTGATCCAGGCTTCAAAAACGTTTCTTCCCCTCCCTTTTGAATTCCACTTAGGTTGTTTACAAAGGGTTATCTAACCTCAGTATATGACAAAGAGACAGTAAAATGAAATCTGTGATGGAGAGGGGATGAGGCAGGGTCACAGACTTTTCACATGAATATGTAAGTGCCTTCAAGGCAATAGGTAAAGGCTTTGGAATCAGACAAATGCAGATCTGAAGAATCCTAGCTCCCCGCTTAATAGCAGGTTAGCGTGGGGGCTGGCAGGTGGCGTGGTAGTTAAGGCGCTGGACTCCCACATGGCTGACCATGGTTCAAGTCCCAGACCTGGTGACTTGCTTTCTCATTCTCTCTTCTCTTTCTCTCTTTGTGTCTCTCCCTGGTCATACTGAATAATAATAATAATAATAAATAAAATATTATTTAAAAAAATAGCAGGTTAGCTAGAGTAACTCAATCTCTTGGAGCCTCAGTTTCCTCAACTGTAAAAAGGGGCTGAAGGAGGCACATTGTCATTTCTATCTATGGCCTATCTAACATGAGCCCTTTTACCCACCTTGCAAATAATGGATTAGTATTAACATTGTTTACCAGTGCTCCCCACTCCCCACCCATCAGGCACACACTAGCACTGCACTTTATAGCCCTCTCTGAAGTTAGGTAAAATCAGGTGACAGTTCAGCCAATGAATTAGAGCATAAGTGAGGTGTCAATTACAGGTGGGGGATCTGATCTTCACTGGGAGGGCTCTCTTCCTCTGGCACAGTGGCCAACAATATTTGAAACGATGGCTGCTTCATCACCATGGGTGACTGAGTAAGGACACGGCATACAGTCTCCCTGCCAATCATTGATGAACTTGTAACTTGAGCAAGAAGTGAAACCTTGTTTTTTAGTTTTTTTGTGTGTGTTCTTTTTTAGAGAGTTTTTTTTTTTTGGGGGGGGGGGACAGCCTAACTGCAATCCCTTCTCCTCTGTTCTCCTCTTGGGATCTTGAGCACACATGCACACATGCCCAGTGTGAGTTTTAAGCCACCAGGTCCAGAACTCGAACTGCAGTCGACTACGTGGGAGTCCAGCCATGTGATCCTAAAACCTTATTCTTTCAAGCTGCTGCTATTTTGGAGTTATTGTAGAATAACTAAACCTATGCCAAACAATGCCAACAGTAAGTCAATAAATGCAGTTACTTGAAGAGGATTGAAAAAGTCCTTGAAAACTGTGTTACGTATCACTTTATTAACTCACCCCAAGCCCCAGTGCTCACTAAGCGATGAGTATGGGCCAGGCACTGTGCTGGGTCCTGTGGGGGTGTAGACTGGAGCACAGATCCTGCTGTCAGGACCTTACTATCTATTATAACATATGGGGCCCATCCTTTTTAAAAAAAATATTTAACTTTATTTATGTATTTTAATTTGACCAGAGAGGGACAGAGGGAGAAAGAAAGTGAGAAGACAAGCTGCCAGATCCAGGATTCAAATTGCAGTCGGCCATGCGGGAGTCCAGTGCCCTCAACCACCATGCCCCACCGGCCCCAATGGGGCCCATCTTTAGACACTCACTCGCCTCAACCCTACTGTCAACCAACGCATCTAGTAGAACTGGTTATCAGTTTTTAGTTTAAAAATTGTTCTTAGAAAATTGATGAAGGTGAGACGGTAAGTCTAAAATTGATCTGTTAACAGATCCATCACCAACACTTGATGTTTTCAAAATAATTATTTATTTGATATTATTATTATTATAATTTGACCAGAGAGAGAGAAAGGGAAAGTGAGAAATCAAGCCACCAGGTCCAGGACTCAAACTGCAGTTGGTCATGTGGGAATCCAGCATCTCAACCACCATGCCACCTGTTTGCCCCCATGTTTTTGTTTTTTTGTGTGTGTCTGTGCGTGTGCTAGAGGGTGTGTGCACTTGCCGAGAGAAAGAGAGAGGGAGAGGAGAAAGCACCTTCATGGGGAACAGTCATGCTGCAATCCCTTGCCTTCCATCCCTCCCTCCCTTGGGGGTTTTGGCCACATATGCATGTTCATTCGACATGCTGCTCAAGTTGCTGGAACCACACAGTCATGCAAGACCTGATTATCCTAACCACCAGGCCACAGACCCAGCTCCCCCTGTTTTCTTCTGCCTTCACGCCTCTGCATAAGCTGGATTCTCTGCACCTTCCAATTCCCTGTCTTCAACAAAGCTCTTCCCATTAAACCCTTCATTCTAAAAATTCTGTAAATCTACCACTCATTGGATTCGTCCTGCTCTCAGTAGCATCATAAAGAAAGAGCAAATTTTAGAACCACATGGTCCTAGGTTCAAGTCCTAGTTTTGTCCCTTCCCAGCTGAGAAAGCTGGAGACCTCACTTTGGTTAAACACTTAGTATATACTGGACACTATAAATTACATTACAAAAACTTTAACTGTCACGCTTGCCCTTCAAGACCGATTATACATAGAATCATTTATAGACAAAGCTAAACCAGACAGGTAAAGTGAAGCAGAGATTCACCTTTCTATCTGTTTGAATATTTCAACTTTTTTTTTTTAGGATTTGCCATAGGGAGCCTGTGCTCACCAGAGAGAGAGAGAGAGAAAGAGAGAGAAAGCAAGTGAGAAATCCTCCCATGGGGGGATGGCCATGCTACAATCCCTTCTTCTCCAGTCTTCCCTAGGGATTTTGGGCAGGCGAACACACATGCCTGGAGTGATTCTCAAGCTGCCAGGTCCAGGACTCAAAACCGCAGAGCCGGCCATGTAGGACCCAGTGTCTCAACCTGCACGCCACCTGCTGCCCTAAAAGCATCTTCAATATACCTGTAGATCTAATTTGCCTATCTTCTGTATTTGTCACTCTCTCCTGAATTCTTTGATTTTTCTTTATTCATTCTGGAATGGAAATTTTTTCTTTCTTTTTACTTTTTATAACATTAAGATATTCCCTGCTCTGTACATACTCACTCTATTCATGATTATTCCTTCCAGTTCAGTCTTCATTTGTGAAATGAGTTTTTCCTTTCTTTCCAATTCTTTCCTGATTTGTTACCTATTTTCTGCTTTATTATTCTGATTAGTGCTTTTCTTTCATATCTGGTACCATTTTCATATATATAAAATATTTTATTTTGGTATTAAGTTGTGGTTCTCTGATTTTATGGGCATGCTTTCTTACATTAGGGCTGTCATTCTGCTCCATGTTTTCATTCTTCTCATCATAACTTCATAATGAGATTGGACTGCAGTCCTTCTTGTTGCTGTTTCCATGACATTCATTTTTCTACACATTTATGAGAGAACTGAGTCAGGATAGCGTTCCTAAGTTCAAGCCCTGTAGCTTCCTTTTATGAGTTTTCATCAAGTGTTCAAAAACAGACTTCACTCTTCCAAGCTCTCTTGGCTCTGTTCCCCTCCCTCACACGTCTCTGGACTGCTCTTTTTGCATTAAATATCCCTGGTCTCCCATATTTGTATTCTACTCCTTACAATCTCTTGTCAGGTGTCCTGGGAAGTAGCTCTGGTTGGTTTGAGAGCTCACAGGGCTCGGATTGTTGCAGCTTTTTCAGGCCTTGCTTTGGACCCCTTGTACTCACAGGCTGCAGACTGGCTTATACCAACCTCTGGCCCAGCTGCCAACCTCCTATTGGCCCACTGTACTTTCCAGCGAGGATCTGTTGGCTATGTGAGAGTTCTCTTATTTTCTTTTTTTTGCAGGGGGTAGAGGTTTTTGCTATAGGGTGTGTGCGCTCACCAGAAAGAGAGAGACAGAAAGCGAGAAATTAACGCACCAGGGGGGATGGCCACACTGCAATCCCTTCTCCTCTCAGGATCTTGGGCACACATGCACATGCGCCCAACGTGAGTTTAAGCACGGGGTCCGGGACTTGAACCGTAGTCAACTACATGGGAGTCCAGCAATGTAGCCGTTACACCATCTGCTGGTCCCAGGAGTTCTCTTATTTTCAGATTTCTGTTGCTTATTTTTGCTTCCATCTTTGAAAATACGGGTATTGTGCAAAGTCTTCAGCTGCTGGTAGTTTTCATCTACTTGAATTCTTGGGTTTGTGAGGATACCTTGTTACCTTTGTTGTAGATGCTGTCCATAGGTTTTCGATTTTGCTATCCCAATAGCTGTGTTTTTATGAGGGGATTAAGGGAATTTCAAAAACTGTGCTAGTGTTACTACCATCTTCCCAAAATTCAGTTCTCTCAATTCTTTATATGATGCCAACTCATGAAATGAAACAGACAATATGCCAACCACAATCCATGAACTTTATTCTAACGGCAGGGATTCCAAAATGTAGTAATCTATCTAAAACCCACTCTCCCTCTTTTACCAATACTATGCTGGTTTATTCAGGGTAGCAGAGTAAACAATTAAAGAGCATTTCCCAGCCTCCCTTGGAACTAGGGGTAACCGTGTGATATAGTTCTGGCCAATAAGATATAAGCAGAAGATCATGGGAGGGGCTTTACAGAAAGCTCACTAAAGGGCAGGCCAATTCAACTGACCTACTCCTTTTGACTTTTCTCTTCTTCTACTATTTTTATTTTTTTAAGAATTATTTTTTATTGGGGCCAGCAGGTGGCATGGTGGGTAAAGGTGCTGGACTCCCACATGGCCAACTGTGGTTTGAGTCCTGGACCTGAAGGCTTGCTTTCTTGCTTCCCCTCTCTCTTTCACTCTGTCCTTCTCTGGTCAAATTAAAATAAATACATACATACATACATACATACATACATACATACATACATACATATATAGCGTTAAATAAAATAATTCTTAAAAAAAAAGAAGCCACTGGGTCCAGGACTTGAACCACGGTTGGCCATGTGGGAGTGTCCAGCGCCTTAACCATAATGCCACCTGTTGGTCCCTAATCTTTTTTATTTTTTTAATTTGCTATAGTGGTATGTGTACTCTCCAGAGAGAAACTGAAAAAGTACACCCATAGGGGAAGGCCATGCTGCAATGTCTTCTCCTTTACTCTCCTCCTGGGATTTTCAGCTAGCATACACACGTACCCAACATGTTTTCAAGCCACCAGGTCCAGGACTTGAACCACACAGTCAGCCACATGGAATCCACCTTTACCACCACGCCATTGGCTGGTCTAGACTTTTCTCTTCTTGTTGCCTGTCAAATTCTAAGTTGAGCTGGAGAGAACTGAAACGAGGTATTGGAATAAAATAGTGAAATTAAAACAAGTGAAAATGAAAGCAGCCGTCGAGCCTTACATACATCACTTACTGCTAAGGTATAATAAGACATGAGGAGACAAAGTGCTGGCTCCCCTAATGCTCCAACTTCCCCCCATGGAAAAGTGCCAGGCAAGGGTTAAGGGCATCAGGGCAGGCATGGGATGTCTCACTGCCAAGAGATCCCTAAACAAAAGGCTCCTGCCATTTTATGACCTCAGTGCTAGGGAGGGGAAGGGGGAAGTGCTAGGCATGGAAAAGTACTAAATGCTGAGATAGACTGGAGGAAAGTGTCTTTAAGGCCCTGTCCTTCACCTTGGTAAGATGATCTTGGCAGAGACACCTGAGAGAGACTGGCGATGGCCTGGTGATGGTCTGTCCCCCAAAGTTCCATGTTTTGAAATGTGATGTTAGGAGGTGCTGAACACCTAGTGGGTAGTGACTGGATCATGGTGATGGCATCGTGAAGGCAAAAGTCTCATGAATACTAATGACATCTTTCAAGACCCAGTGAGTTCTACCTGTTATAAAAAGGGGTTAGTTCTCTTGAGAGCTGGTTGTTATAAAAAAGAGAAAGTGCCATCAGCAGCTTGGTCTCTTCTCTGCCTGCACCTACTATCCACTGTGCTTGCATCGGCCATGTCACAGGCAGGTCTGATGCCAGGCCTGTGCCTTCACTTTCTAGCTGCCAGAATTGTGAGGTACTAACCCTATTTCTTTATGAACGATCCAGTCTCAGTTATTTCTCCTAGCAATGCAAAAATGGACTAAGAGAGACCTGAAGCCAGGCTCTGCACTAATACTTTCTGGAGACAGAACAGGAGGTATCTTAAGACTAGATGATGACAAATCCACACTAAGGACTGCCAAGCAGAATTAGCAGTTCGAGTCCCAGACCTGGTAGCTTGTTCACTCTCTCTCTCTCGCTCTCTCTTTCTCTCTCTCTCTCTCTCAGTGAATGCACATGTTCTATAGCAAAATAAATTGTAATAATAAACAAAATTACATTTTAAATAATTCTTTAAAAGAAAATGAAATCCTGGCCACTTTACTGCAGAATACCTAAACATAGTTTTACCAAAATTTACCTGTCATACCAACTTAAAATTACTTAGTGGTAACCAAATTCCTCCTAAAATGTGGACAAAACATTTATAGGCTTCTGTTCAATATGAGAAAAATCTTGCTTCTTTTTGTAAGAGAAGAGGAGGCTCCAGGTAGCTGCAGAGGGGAATCCACAGGACCACAGTGATCAGAATCACTGCTTTGGGTAGCAGGAGTAAAAGAGCAAGCCAGGGCGGCAGTAGAGGGTGACTGGGAGGTACAGACACCATGTTCTCTGAAGAGCCCTTGAGGACAACAGAATTATTTGGCTGGAGAAGACCCAGGGGGCACAAAAACAGTTGTCTTCAAACATCCGAAATTAATAAAGAAGGAAAGGCCGAGGCTTGCTCTCTGAGGCCTAGGGGGAGCACTAGGACCGCCATGAAAGCTGCACCAGCACTTCCACCAGAACAGGTTGTTCAGAGGAAAAGGTTGCCTAGAGAGCCCGAGGCAGCAGCTGCTGAGCAGCCATCACTGGGCTACAAGCTCCATGAGGACAGGAAGCTTGTCTGTTTGGTCCTCTGTGCTGGCTCCAGTACCCAGAAGAGTGCCCAGCAAGTAAGAGGCGTGCAGTGTGACTCATTAAGTAAATGAATGAGGGTAACCCGGCATCCGACAGAAAGCCGGCCAAGGTGACTTAAATTCCCTGTGGCCCGAATTTGTGATCATCGTCCTTTATCTACATGATCCACCTTTTCAGTCCAAATATGTCTTTGCAGCTGTCTCAAATCCATAGGGAACACTCTTCCAAAGAGGACAGCAGACGTGGCAAGGAATCAGCAATCCTGACGCGCCAGAGTGCAGCCTCCCAGATAGCTTGCCCGGTGAACAGAAAGTATGAAAACGTACCTTTGCAGTATCACTGCTTCTCCCTCTAACGCACTCTGGCCAAGGAAGTCATGCCACCTTGAAAAGGCCCTCCAAGTGCCCTTAGAGGATTTCCTGTCAAAATGGGTTATAAATGAACATGTTCTTTAAACCCAGTGTGCCACACTTGCAGAGAAGGAAAATTCAGATGTCCATCTTAACCTACAACCCTAACGCTAGCACATTAAATTGGATTCGCAAGAGCCTCCAGCATGCTAAAGATAAAACAGGAAGGTAAAACTTGAGGTCAAAGTCACAAAATACAGACACAGACATTATATGAGGTATTTATTTTGCAACCATTAGGTTCAGTTGTCCAGTACTAGGTTATCAAAGGCAAATTTTCCAGTTCCCAATTAATCCCAGCCAGAATTTATATGGTTTGGCTACTTTAGGATGGCAAGTATCTAGAGAGAAGGGGATTACTGTTCTAGTCCATCCTGCTGCTAAAAGCAGAAAACACATGAAACTGAGTGATTTATAAAAATAGGTTTATTCAGCTTATGGTTTAGAGGTCCAAAGTCCGGGGCCCTCTCTGGTGGGGTTCTTGTGGCTGCATTCCAACATGGCAATGGGCAGGGGAGTGTTGTCTGTGTTCCATGTGTGTCTCTCTTACAAACCCATCAGAATCCAATCATTAATAACCTTAATCCTACCTAATCTCATCCCAAAGGCCCCACCTTTCAACAGCATACTCTGACCATAATTAAGAGGTTTTCACCCTCTTAATCCCATTACAATGGCCCAACATAAAACTTTTCAACACACATCAGACTACAGCGATCACCCAGGTAATCTGCACATAATTCAGGGAAAGGACATCAGATGGCAGGATGGGGCTGTTTCAGGTATCAAGGGTGGATCTACGGTGAAGCATGTCACAAGACTGTGAGAGACAAATGGAAGGCCAGCTGAACACGCCTAACCCACCCCCTCCCATTTCATTCCAAATCAGCACACAGTCACTGGCCAGCAATGGTGAAAAGAAGAGCTCAAAGACACAGGTGCCGCACATTTCATTTCTGTTCAATAAACAGGTGATGGGGCTCCAGCGTGGCACCATCCAGATGTCGGACTTGTGCCATTCCAGCAGCTTTCCTACCGGCTTTGGTCAGCGTAATTTCCCGTAGTGGATGCCATGTCCGAAAGAACCACAGTCCACAAACATAAAAGAGAACTGAAAAACACAAAGCATATTTTTCAAGATAAAAGTCCCCTCTACAGAAAGAAGCTAAACTGTAGAAAAAAGTGTTTAGTTATGTTTAGAGACAGAACTTCAATACCAGAGCAGTTTGCCACCACCTCCTTCCAAAATCTTGAGCCTGGAGGCCAGCAAGTGTCGTGGTAGTTAAGGCACTGGACTCCCATATGCCCAACAGTGGTTCAATTCCCAGGCCTGCTGGCTTGCCTTCTCACTTTCCCTCCCTTTCTCTCTCTCTCTCTGGTGAGCACACATGCCCTTAAACAAATTATTAGGTTGTTGGAAAAGTTATGACACATTTTTGCATAGAAAAACATAGAAAAATACATCATGACTTTTCTAAAACTTAATAGAAAAAAATAGTAATGAAAAATAAGATTACATAATTCTTTTTAAAAATATTTAATTTAATTTATTAATTTATTTTAATGTGATCAGAGAGAGAAAACCTGAGAAAGCAAGCCTCCAGGTCCCGGACTTGAACCATGGTCAGTCACATGGGAGTGTCCAACGCCTTAACCAACACTCCATCAGCTGGTCCCAAATTAATAATTATTTATTTTAACTTTATTTATTTTAGTTATTTATTTTAATCTGACCAGAGAGGGGCAGAGTGAGAGAGAGAAAGAGAGAGAAAGTGAGAAAGCAAGCCACCAGGCCTGGGACTCTAACTGGCCTCCGCCATGTGGGAGTCCAACACCCTTAACCACCACGCCACTTGCCAACCCCCCAAATTAATAATTCTTAAAAAAGAAAAAAATAAACAAACAAAAAACACCTGGAACCCAGAGTCCTGATTTCTGTGTTTAAAATGCAGATTACTGGGGCCAGCTGGTAGCATGGTGGTTGAGGTATTGGACTCCCACATGGCCAACCAGGGTTCGAGCACCAAAACTGGTGGCTTGCTTTCTCACTTTCCCTCTCCCTCTCTCTCTCCAGTCAGATTTTAAAAATAATCACAATCAGTACAATTTAATAAATATTTCTTTAAAAATCGCAGATTACTGGGGGCCAGCAGGTGGCATGGTAGTTGAGGCACCAGACTCCCTCCCACATGGCCAACTGTGGTTTGAGTCCTGGACCTGGTGGCTTGCTTTCTCACTTTCTCTTTCTCTGGTGAGTGTATGTGCTCTATAGCAAATTAAAATTAATAATAAATAAAATAAAATAAATAATGCTTTAAAAAACAAAACACAGATTACTTTGAGAGGGGAGATGACATTTAAAAGGTTGTCCTCTATTTCCTTGGAAATACACTGAACTGTCCTGACTCAGATCCCAAAGCTACCTTTAGCCATCCTCCTGTGTCATTTATGACAGCACTATGTTGGACACTAAACGAGGAGGACATGAGAGAACTTAAAAAAAGATTTGGAACTGGGAAATTGCTGTTGGTAGTGGAAATAAAAGGTCGAACAGAGAACAGTGGCAGGATACGAGGCAGGACAATTAGTTCAGGTGCAGATCATGGCGAACGGGGAGTTGGGCTTTTGTTCTTTGGGCACGAGAAGGTCAACAAAAGGTTGTTAAGTAGGGGAGTGACACAGTCAAAGGCATTTATAAATCTGTGGATTTATAAATTTCCAGGAGCCAGCAGGTGGCATGGTGGTTAAGGGTGCTAGACTCCCACATGGCCAACTGTGGTTTGAGTCCTGGACCTGGTGGCTTGCTTTCTCACTTTCCATCTCTCTCTCTCCGTGTCCCTCTCTGGTCAAGTTAGAATAAAATAAATAAATAAAGTTAAATATTTTTTAAATTAAATAAATAAATACATTTCCAGAGACCCCCATGACTGCATCTAGGATGAATTGGAAGGAGAAAAAGAAATGAGATGGAGAAACCTATGATGTTATTACCACAGTTCAAAGGTAAAATGATCAGGTCCCAACTTCTGGGTATAGAAAAGATGTGATAAATATTTCAGAGGTAGACAAGAACTCTTGAAGTCTTGCTGACTAATAAGATATGGAAAGTGAAAGAGAGGAATCCACTTTTTTTTTTTTTTTAATTTTTGTCAAAGAGTGCTTGTACTATCTGGAGAGAGAAAAAGAAAGAACACACTCCCCATGGGGCAATGGGCACACTGCAACCCCTTCTCCTCCATTTCTCCTCATTCCCTACAACCGGTTCTTCTTACACTTTCCTGTCTCAGTGAACGGCACCATCATCCACACTGTCCCTGACTTCAGACTAGGTCAGACTCTTTATTATACCCTCCCCACCAGTAACTTATGCTTGTAATTAAGTAGGTAATGTTTAAGTACTTGTTCACCCTGCTGTTTCCTTTTTTTTTTTCTTTTTTGGAGAGGTTTTTGCTATAGGGCGCATGTGCTCGACAGAAAGACAGAGAGACAGAAAGCAAGAAATCATCCCCCAAGGGGAATGGCCACACCGCAGTCCCTTCTCCTCCATTCTCCTTTTGGGATCTTGGGCACGCATGCACATGTGCCTGGCGTGAGTTAAAGCCGCCGGGTCCGGGACTTGAACCACGGTCGACTATGTGGGAGTCCAGCGACATAGCCATTACGCTAACTGCTGGTCCCTCACCCTGCTGTTTCCTTACTAGAAGAAAAGTTTCCTGAGAGTTAGTTAGGACCATGTCTTGTTCAGTGGAACAGTGTCTGGAACATGACTCTTTGATAAATATCTGTTGGATTAATTAGAAATCTACACAGTCACCCAAGCTAGAAAAGGACAAGGCCCAAGGCAATGACCAAGCCAGTTGCATGAGCATCTCTAGCATTCAGATTATCATTGAAGTAACTATTTCTCCATCGAAAGAACCAGGACTCCTTAGAAAAATGGCTCACAATGAGTCTGTGACAAGAAATTCAAATGAGCCTTACCATTTTGTCATAACAGATAGTAAAGCAATTATCAGAGACTTCTAGGGGCATGTAAACAGGACTCAGGAACTAGCCTGATGAGGTTCCTACTGGCCAAGGGTGGGCCAATTCGAGCATCACATGAAGGATAATATTATAACACTTGGGATAGACCAAATTAACAATCATTGTTGACTCTATTCAAACTTTTATTTTGAAAGTAGGTAAACCAAGGGAAAGAATTACTATATTTCTCTTGCCTTTCTTACATAAATTGTAACACTGGATAACCAAATAGTGGATAGAGATATTTTTACTAAAAAAAGTATTCTAGTTAAGAAACATATAAAGATAGAACTAAGGGCCCAGCAGATGGTGTAATGGTTACATCTCTGGAGTAACACATGGCCAACCATGGTTCAAGTCCTGGACCAGGTGGCTTGAAACACAGAGGGCGTGTGTGTGTACATGCCCGAAATCCTGAGAGGAGAATGGAGGAGAAGGGATTGTGATGTGGTCATCCACCCTGTGGGGTGATTACTTGCTTTTTATCTCTCTGTCTCTGTGGTGAGCACACGTACTCTATAGCAAAAAATCTCTCTTTAAAAAAAAAAAAAAAAAGAACTAAAATGTCATTTTGAAACCTCTATTGAGGGACCAGCAGTTAGCATAATGGCTGTTGCTGGACTCCCATGTAGTTGACCACGGTTCAAGTCCCGGACCTGGTAGCTTGAACTCACGCCGGGTGTGTGTACATTCATGGTCAAGATCCCAAGAGGAGAATGGAAGAGAAGGGGTTGCAGCGTGGCCATCCCCACTGGGGGGGGGGTGATTTCTTGCTTTCTGTCTCTCTGTCTCTGATTTCTCGCTTTCTGTCTCTCTGTCTCTCTCTGTCTTCCTGGTGAGTGCACGCGCCCTACAGCAAAAAACCTCTCCAAAAAACAAACATAACAAACCTCTGTTGAATTAATAGATTTAGGCATTTCTTATTAATGGTTGCTAATATCAAAGAGAGGGATAATGAGATGTTATGAATTTGGAGATGAAAGAATTTAACAACATAACACCAACTACTATTGCTAAAGAAAAAGATCAAATAAAAATGTGATAATTTCTTTAGATCCAACCACTAATTCACAGAAAACAAAGACCATGATGCCATGGAGATATCATCAGTATAATTCATACAGTAAGAAACTTCAGGATAAATCATTCTTCAACAAATGGCAAGGGAGAAAAAGAGACAGAATAGGAAATCCATAATTCAAGAGACATTTAAGAGATACATCGGCCAATTGCAGTAAGTGGACCTTACTTGGATCTGATTCAAATAAGCTGATACAAAAGCTACGATATTTATAAGTCACCTGAAATTCAAACACTGAAGGATAGTTGATATTAAAGAATTATTTTGGGGACCAGCAACAGCAGCATGGGCTCGATGCTGCTGCTGGATAGGCTGAGTGCAAATGGAAACCCGGGTTCAATTCCCAGACCACCCTAAAAGGCTAGCATGCTGGCGTGGGCCTGCAGTCCCAGCTACTCCAGAGGCTGAGGCTGTAGGATCACAACACAGAGAGACTGTCCAACACCCCCTCGCCACACACACACTGCCAACGCCCACACAAAAAAAGGATTCTTTTTCAAATGTGATTTTGCTATTGTGGTTCTATTTTCAAAGAATTTCAATCTTTTTTTTCTTCTTTTAATTTTGCTAGAGGGCACATGCACTTGCCAGAGAAAGACACAGAAAGAGAGAGAGAAAGCACTCTCCGTGGAGCATGGTCATGCCACAACCCCTTCTCCTTCATCTCCCTCCTTTCAGGATTTTGGGCATGCACATTCATGTGCCAAGCATGTTTCTCAAGCCTCCGGGACCAAGACTTGAGAGCGCTGGACTCCCACATGGCCAACCATGGTTCGAGTCCTGGACCTGGAGGCTTCCCTTCTCACTTTCTCTCTCCCTCTCTCTGTCCTTTTCTAGTCAAATTGAAATAAAGCTAGATAAAATCATTCTTTTTTAAAAATTATGAGTGCATGGATAAAATAAGATTTGAGAAGTGTTGATAAAATTAGTATAAAACAATTAGTACCTGATTAGCACACAATGGATAGTCTACATTTACTATATATTCTATTTTTGTCTATGTTTAAAATTTTCCACTAAAATAAAATTTTTTTTTTTGAGAGATTTTCACTGTAGGGCGCATGCGCTCGCCAGACAGACAGAGAGAGACATAGAGACAGAAAGCGAGAAATCACCCCCCAGGGGGGATGGTCATGCCACAATCCCTTCTCCTCCATTCTCCTCTCGGGATCTTGGGCACGCACGCACATGCGCCCGGCGTGAGTTTTAAGCCACCGGGTCCAGGACACGAACCGCAGTCGACTACGTGGGAATCCAGCGACATAGCCATTACGCTAACTGCTGGTTCCCTCACTAAAATACATTTTAAAAAAGAATAAAGTGTGATCATGTTAGGGGCCAGCAGGTGGAATAGTGGTTAAGGCACTTAACTCCCTCATAACCAACTGCGGCTCAAGTCCCAGACCAGGTGGCTTGAAAATCACGCCAGGCCCAAGTGCGTGCATGCCCTAAATCCCGAAAGGAGAATGGAAGAGAAGAGACGGGGTGGTGTGCATTCCCGTGGCAGGGTGGGGTGGGGGGGGGTGATCTTTTTACTATCTATCTGGTGAGTGCACATATTCTACAGCAATAATCTCTCTCACAAAAAGAAAAAGTAACTGTGTTGACCTGCTTGCCATCCCAGCTCCTCCCAATCTACCTCAAAAAAAGGCGGTAAGGGAGGAAATTGAGAAAGAACCCAGAAACTGAAAATGGATTCTCTAGGCAGGGACATGTCAGACATGGAATCGGGGCTGCTGGAAACAGCGTCAGCTGTGGTGTGAAATCACGGGCTCGGATGCTGTGTTAAAGAGGATTAACCACTGAGTTAAAGCTGATTTCAGAATAAAAGAACTGATGTATAAACCCAGTAAAAGGGTTTGTTCCTCTGGCTTGTGAAATGAATAGTCTCGACAGGAGTGAAAGGATAATTGTATACAAACCCTGTGTATCAAATCAGGAGGGGTTTAATTACAAAGGCCTTTCCAGAAGCTCTTTGTTCATCTTTGAGTAAAGCCCTTATCACTTGGCAGTATAATCAGCTGCTGGCCACCTCCTCTGGACAGACCCACTTGTCACCGCTTCTGGGAAGGCAGCCCCAGACTGGATGCAGTCCTTCAGCTACTCCAGTCCTCAAGCCAAAGCAAGGCTTCCTGGGTACAGTTTCCAGGGTTGCCCAGGGTCTTGGCTCCTAAAAGAAATTTGGAACTGGCCCTCACTGGTAAGTTCATTAAAAACGGAGGAAGGAAGCTAGATATTCTTTATACTCTTTCAGTGGCTTATATAGGGACGGTCTCCTGATTACAATACTTGGAGGCTTTTCTATGATTCTGGGATTCCAGGAAGAGAAGAGGTTAATGCTCTCTCGGGAATCCATTTTAAGCTAAACCTTCCAAAGAACAGATTTACATGGGGAAGGTTATCGGTGATATTAGAGGCCATTCTTTCTCAGTGAAAGCTGGGAGTCCAGAGGTGCCAGTAGAAAGCCCAGCTAGCTCATCAATCTGCAGCGCCCTGGGCTCTGGACAGCCCCTCTTATTGGCAAAGCGATTGATGCTTCTGCCAGGGAGGCTGCAAAGAAGTTGTTTGTCACTATCTCATTTGGAGACCTGACACCCGATGGAGGCACTGATGCCCAAGTTTACAGATCTGAGCAAAGCCCAAAGGTATCACATCTGTGTAAATTAGCAGGTGAGACCTTCAGGGCCCAGAGGGCCAGGCTCTTCCCAGAGCTGCTGTGACTCTCTGAAGGGTTACAGCACCTGGGACACTTGCTTTTGGGCTTTTACAACCAAGATGTAAGGAGGGCACTGAAGGTCCAGCTAGCTCGGGAGCAGGATGAGAGGGCCCCTCACCAGGGTGATGTTGGATATTCTGGTCAAAAGAGAGAGAACGAGAGGCAGGCTGCCGTGTGCTCCCCATCTCCACGCCTCTTCAGTGGGCTCAGAGTCCCTCGTTTTCGGTGACACAGAGCTGCATCATGTCACCCTGGCCCACTGAAGGGTCTATCACTTCGCCTTCCCCAAAGCCAGGGAAGCTGATCACACTGTTTTACAATAAGTAACAGACTGCTTCTACCAACCCTCAGGACCCAGCTCAGACATGACTCCCTCCCTCTGTGAAGCTTTCCTTCGGGCCAACAGAGTCACTCCTTCCTGTGTCTCCACAGCGCTCAGCGGACACGCAGTCTGTGGCACTGCTCGCACAACACGGTCCTTACCTGTCCAGCTGTTGTCCCCATCAGACTGAGGCTCCAAGGCAGAAACGATCTGATTTTCTAGATCCACAATGCCTGGCCCACAGAGGTCACACAGTAGCCTCAATAAATGTGTCAGTGACAGAATAAATGATGACCCGGAGCTCATGAGCCGAGGAGCCTCTGGCAAAAGCTCACAGCTTAACTTCTGCCTTCATCCCACCAGAGGCCACAGCCACCCACCCATGAACTGAGCACTTGCTCTGTCTGTGCCAGACGATCATTTGAGGAGGCACTGGGGAGCCCAAGTCAAGTAAGACGGTCCCTCCCCACGGACGTCAGTCTAAGGAAGAGACTCGCCCTGCCTGAGGCCTTCTCTGCCCGCAGTCAGTGTGGCCCATCTGCAGGATGAGCTGAACAAGCATGCAGACCATTAAACTGGAAAGCATACGAGCTACCATGTGCTCATGTGAAGGGAGTGGGCTCCTAAAACAGTAATAATGATAGTTGAACTTGTATTTATATTTTATTAAAAAATCAGGAATGAAGCTTGAACAGTCTCTATATGGGTTGACACCCCACACAGTATGTGCAGATACTTCAAATATACATACAGCACTGGTCTGTACTTAAGGCAGAGACTATTTTTTTGGGAGAGTTTTTTTGCTATAGGGCATGTGCGCTTGCCAGAAGGACAGAGAGAGAGATAGAAAGCAAGAAATCACGCCCCAGGGGGGATGGCCATGCCACAGTCCCTTCTCCTCCATTCTTTTCTTGGGATCTTGGGCATACACACACGCCCCCAGCATGAGTTTAAGCCACCGGGTCCAGGACTCGAACTGCAGTCGATTACATGGGAGTCCAGCGACATAGCTGTTACACCAACTGCAGGTCCTTAGATTCTCTTTTTTAAAGAATTATTTTATTCCATTTTATTTACTTTTTATTATTATTATTATTATTTATTTTACTGGGGGGCAGGAGTGAGAAAGCAAGCTGCCAGGTCCAGGACTCAAACGATAGTCAAACCATGTGGGAGTCCAGCACCTTAACCACTATGCCACCTGCTGACTTTAGCAGAGACTCTTAAAATAGCCTCCAATGGGGGACCAGCAGTTAGTATAATGGTTACATCGCTGGATTCCCACGTAGTCAATTGTGGTTCGAGCCCCAGACTCAGAGGCTTAAAACTCATGCCAGGCATATATATACATGTGCCCAAAATCCCAGGAGAAGAAGGAATTGCAGTGTGACTGTCCCCTCGGAGGGATGAGTTCTAACTTTCTATCTCTCCGTCTCTCCAGCAAGTGCACACACCTTATAGCAAATATTTCTCAAAAAAAAAGGCCTCCACTGATCCCTGTCTCCCAGTGTTCCCGCCCTCCTGAGTGTGGGTAAAACCTGTGTGTGGCTTCTAGTCAACAAAACATCGCGAAGGTGATGGCTGCCACTTGCCGTGTTTGTGTTATATGAGAAATAACTTCCATCTTGCTAACAGACCCTCTATTTATGGCTTTGACGATGTAAGTGATCAGATGAAGAGCACGCGGCAAGGAACCCAGGGCAGCCAGCAAGGAGACCTTGTTCCCACAAGCCACAGGAAGTGAATCCAGCTACCAACCATGTGAGTTGAGAGAAAGAGCCTTCCCCAGCCTAGTTTTCAGATGAGAATGCAACTCTGGCCGACACTTGGCAGACTTATGAGGAAAGCTGAAGGAGAGGAACAACCTAAGTTATTCCCAGATTCCTGCCCCACCTAAATTGTGAAAATGTGCATTTGTGGTAATATTGCTAGGCTGCACTAGATAATAAATTTGATACTCGAAATCTCAATTGACAGGACAAGCCAGCAGAGAAGTATGAAGATCTGAACTAAAGCACCTCTGGACCAGTAAAGAAAGGCTCCAAAAAACAGCCAAAGGGCAGCAGTGAGAGCCTATGAATTTTAGAAGTTTAAAAAAAAGGGAAGGTGAAAAAATAACTGATTCCTCAAGACCTGCATTTGCATCCCAGTTCTGCCTGCGAGAAGTCGGTGCTCTCAGCCATCTCTGGCTTAAGCCCAGCCTCCTCATCCGTACGATAGGGGTGATGGGGCTGGTCCGGCCAGACAATGTGAAAGTGATATGAAAAATGTCTTGTAAAATGAAATATGATACACGATAGTTTGCTACCAAACTCTAGGATGGCTTTAGGCAAAGCTCTGCCTTCTTGCGGCCTCAGTTTTCTTATTGGAAAATGAGGAGGGAAGCTCATACTCAGCCCAAGGGCTTTGACCTTCTTTTGTTCTAACATCACACGTCCATGAGCGGAGAGGAAGCAGGGAACTTGGTGGACTGTGATGTTGTATAGCAGCTCCCTATCGTCCCACTGGTCAGGGCCACTGCAACCTGAATTCCTCAGCTCAGACAGAAATCCCATTTGTTTCACACAAAGGAAACAAAGGGTCAAGGTGAAGCCAGTGGGAACCACTAACTTTTTTTAATAATTTCTCTATAGGGTATGTGTACCCACCAGAGAGAGACAGGGTTGGAGGGGGCAGAAAAATCACCCCTCAGGACAGGTGGCCACACCATAATCCCTTCTCCTCTATTCTTCTCTCAGGATTTTCGGACTGCATGCACACGTGCCCAGTGCACTGTCAGCCATGGATACAGCTTGCCTACACCACCAGCTGGCCCACCGGTTTGCAATGCTAATTACTGCTCTACTCTAAGGGAGTAGGAGCTTAGATTCTATGAATAAGCACCTTAAATATGTGCCAGGAGCCTTGAGAAACATTACTGCTAATCTTCACTACAACCTTATAATATAGTTGGGTCACCTGACGAGTCAGCTGACACTCAAGGAAAGTAAGCACCTTGTCTACAGAGCACTCACTGCCAGTCGCTGTTAGGGCTGGACTTAATATTAATTCTATAGGGGGGGTCTTCAAAAAGTTTATAGAAAATGCATATTATGATAAAACTCTGCATAGAGTTTTAGTTTTAGTACCAAAATATATTCACACTTTGATCCCATTTTTCCATGAACTTTTTTTTTTTTTTTGGAGAGGTTTTCGCTATAGGGCGCGAGCGCTCGCCAGACAGACAGAGACATAGAGACAGAAAGCGAGAAATCACCCCCCAGGGGGGATGGTCATGCCGCAATCCCTTCTCCTCCATTCTCCTCTCGGGATCTTGGGCATGCACGCACACGCGCCCAGCGTGAGATTTAAGCCACCGGGTCCGAGACGCGAACCGCGGTCGACTACGTGGGAGTCCAGCGACATAGCCATTACGCTAACTGCTGGTTCCTCCATGAACTATTTTTTAAAAGAGTAATTTATTATTATTATTTTTATTATTGTTCAATTTGACCAAAGAGAAGGGGAGAGAGTGAGAAAGCAAGCTAGTAGGTCCAGGACTCAAACTGTTGTTACCCATGCGGGAGTCCAGTGCCCCAATCACCATTCCACCTGCCGGCCCCTTCCGTGAACTTTTTGAAGTACCCACATACTTTGACTCCAGAGGCCTAGCCTTTGCACATGTCCCCCTGCTCTGGGAAAATGTAGCTTGTACAGAAAGGGCAGCCTGTGATTATAAACAGAGTAAAGGTCCTTGGCTCACAAGTAGATCACACGCAGAGAGCAGGTTCAGCCATTCGTTCCACAAACACTGACTGGGCACCCGTGTTGTATAGCAGGCATCCTGTGGTGCCCAACGAGGAGACGGAATAACACCCATTCTTTGTTCTCGTGGAGCTGAGTCTCACTGGGGAGACACACTAGCAAACTTTGTGAATGAATACATGAATAAATGACCCAGAGAATAGTGGATAGTCAGATGGACACAGAAACAGTCAACAGTGTTTCAAGCACCATAAGAGAGTGGTGTCTACTGCAAAGTATCACGAGGTAAGTGATGATTGTTAGGGGAGAGACTATTCCAGACACCAGAACGGCAAATGCAGGAGCATGACTTGTGCCGAAGATGGCAGGAAGCCCGGCACTGCAGCCTTGGTAAACGGAGGAGGGACGGAGCAGCAAGAAACCGCCTTGGAGTTGGGTTTTTCTCCCACATGCTAACCAAGGAGCTAACCATTGACAGTAGGATCACCGAGGAGGCCCTGAGAACAAACGAGGCATGAAAATTCGTAAGCTTTGGAGAACCCTATGAGGGGGCCAAACTCAGAGTCTGAGGCTGGCCTGAGAAGTCACAGAGATGCTAGAAAAACCACCAGGACTTTATGGGATGGAACAAACTCATATCCTGCCAGTGGAGAGGACAACGGAAGGAGACAGGAGAGGAGGCTGGGACCAAAGGCAGGAGCTCCTCTTACAGAAGGGCCTAAGAGCTCATGTTCCCCCACTTCTATAAGGCCACTACCATGTGCATGTCCAAACGGAAGCCTTTAACCAGAGGGACACACGTACACAGATGTGCACATGCCCACACTGAACTACACAGGAAGATGAAGCATCTGGCCCTCTCTGTTCATGATGCTAACGGTAACAGAACGGCCTCGCCTGTCCATTCTTACGACACCACATAGCTAGAAGATAAAAATATACAACCGCTTACTTTTCTCGTTAGCTGGACTTGGCTGCTGCAACCGTTTGGTTTGGAGTAGCTACAGTTGTTGGGAGGTGGTCCATCTCTGGGGCATCAAAAAAGTAGGCCTGTAGTAAAAGAGACCCCCAAGGAGAGTTAAAAAGCTGTCTGGGTGAGTGTTGTTCTTCACTCCACACAAGGAGTACTTCTGAGTTCCCGTGGTCCCTGGTACCCCGCTGATTTGTCATCACGTGCAGTGACAACCATCTCATGAGCACCTGTTTGAATCTAGCTATTTTTTACTGAGCACTTACTGTACCACATGACTTAACAATGATCCTTGGGACCAGCCGATGGTGTAATGGTCGCTGGACTCCTACATAGTCGACCATGGTTTGAGTTCTGGACCCAGAGGCTTGAAACTCATGCTGGGCGTGTGTGCGTGCGTGCTCAAAGTCCTGAGAGGAGAATGGAGGAGAAGGGATTGCAGCATGGCCATCCCCCTGGGAGGATGATTTCTCGCTTTCTGTCTCTGTTGCTCTGGCGAGTGCACATGTCCTATAGCAAAGATCTCTCTCAAAAAAAAAAAAAAAAAAAGAGGAAAAAAAAAAGAGAAAAAAAGATCCTCTGAAGTTGTTACAATTGTCCATATTAGACTGATGAAGAAACTGAGGCTCCAAGAGACTGTCATTGGTCAGGGACGCGTGGATAATGTGTTGGAGATGGGACTCCAAGCCAGGACTGTCTGAGTCCCAAGTGCAAGCTCTTAATCACTACAGGATGCGGTCTGTCCTCTAGGGCGGAGGCTGCAGCCTTGTTCATCTCTGTGCCACCAGCAACTCACACAAGGCCTGGCACACTACGTCAATGATCACTGCGTAACCAGCTGGGGTAACAGATTGCTGCTAAGCCAGTTCATCGCTTGCTACAAAGAGCCTGAAAAGAAGGCGCTGGGCACATGCTAGGCACGCTCAGCCCACGATTCTTCGGCTTAGAAGTGGGAGACCCAGTACGCACTCCCCTCAACTTCTACTATTTAGTTACTGCTATCAAAAACCAGGAGGGGCCGGAGGAGGGAAGACATCCGGGAGGATCTTCCCCGCTTTCAACTTCAGCTAATACCAATCTCACTAGCCCTGAACACTGGCTGTCCAAGGAAAGACAAGTCACTTGGTCTGCCAGGGGCCACTGAACGCTGGTGACCCCACCTTGGTGTCAGTGCCTGAAGAGGGTAAAAAGTTAAAAAGCCACCAGAGGGTAAAAAGTTAAAAAGCCACCAGAGGCAAGGATCACCTTCACCGGCTCTGCTCTCTATCAGCCAGCAGGGGGCAGCAACACCCCACGCTGCAGCTTTCCGCACCACTCCTGTTCCACCATCCTTCAGCAGTCCTTTTCAGAGTTTCCGGCACATGCTCTCTAGGTTGTCACATTCCCAGAGCACTATCATGCTTTTAAAAGGCTTCCTTCCCAGGGTCCCCTTCTGTAGCTGATTTCTGGGGTGGGGAAAGAACATTCCCTAACTTACAGGGTGGGATGGAAGCCACGCTGCCAGGGCTGTGTTCCTCCGGTTCTCTTGCAGTGCAGAGTGGAGCCATGAGGCCCCACCATGCAGCAGTGCCTCTTCCAGGCCACAGGAGGACACCCTCACCAGACAGAATGAGCCAAGAGGCCCAGGTTCTAAACCTGGTTCTGCCATTAACTCACACTGTGACTGCAGACAAGTCACTGCATCCCTGCGGGCCTCAGTTTACCTAGATAGGTAAAATGCAAGGATGGGAGAAGATGATTTCTAAAGGCCATTCCTTGGGCAAGCTTTAATTCTATGATTTGTTAATTCCACAGATGCTTAAAAACAGCCACAGCTATCATTTCAGGAGCACCAACCATGCACCAGACTCAGTCGATTGTTTCTCTTAGACGACCTTGTTACAGGCCATTTCCTCTCCATTTTAAAGAAGAGAAAGCTGGGGCCAGTAGGTAGTGGGGGTGGGAGGGGTCTCCCAATGGCTGGCCACAGCTCAAGTCCTGGACCTGGCAGCTTGAAAAATCATGCACGTTGCATGTGTGTCCAAAATCCAGAGAGGAGAGTGGAGGAGAAAGGATAGTGGCAAGGCCATCCCCGACCCCCCCCCGGGCAGTGGAGGTAGGGGGATGATTTCTCACATTCCTTCTCTCTCTCTCTGTCTCTGTCTTTCTCTTCTGGCAAGCACACATGCCCTATGGAAAAATCTTTTTAAAAAGTTAAAAGTTTATGGGAACCAGCAGTTAGCGTAATGGCTATGTCGCTGGATTCCCACATAGTCGACCGCGGTTCGCGTCCCGGACCCGGTGGCTTAAAAACTCACGCCGGGCGCGTGTGCGTGCGTGCCCAAGATCCCGAGAGGAGAATGGAGGAGAAGGGATTGCGGCGTGGCCATCCCCCCTGGGGGGTGATTTCTCGCTTTCTGTCTCTATGTCTCTCTCTGTCTGTCTGGCGAGCGCACGCGCCCTATCGCGAAAACCTCTCAAAAAAAAAAAAAGTTAAAAGTTTATGAAAAAATAGAATTAAAATATGACGTTTATTTTAAAAAGAAGAGACAGCAGAGTCTCAAAGAGGAAGTCTTCCCAAGGCTCCACCCTGGGTCTCCCCTAGGATTTCGATCTGCTCCTGTCCGCCCCAACATAGCAGCAACTTGGCACCTAGGCTAAGCCCAGCTCAGACCGAGGCACTGTGGTGGCCTGCAAGATGAGTGACCCGCCTCTCTCGCTGTAGGAAGAGGGCAGAGGTCCCTCTAATGTCAACAGTAACCACCTCGAACATAAGCTCACACATCTCTAAACACACCAGTCGAGGATGCACCTCTGGGTGTGGCCTTCGTCACCCCTGCCAGGTGTGATCCAGGACACGCTGAGAGATCAATTACATGGGCGCACTCCGAGGGGCCCTCAGCAGGTGTGGGCTGTCATATGCTTCACTGCACTAAGGCAAAAACACCGATGTGTGCTCCCACGGGACAGTGAGAGAGCCACGCTGTCTGGTCCAGCTGGTGCCCCTCCACTCAAATAACTCCCCTGCTAATTCCCCTCTCTGCCCTTCTAACAATAATGTCTTCCGTTTGTCTGACCTGTCATGTGTCTCATGTTCCAAATATCATTTAGTCCGTGCAGCGACAATAAAGATGTTACTGTGGTGAGCACAATCAGCTCCTTTTTCTAAGTGAGGAGGCGGGAGTCCAGAGAAGCGTGGCGCTGGGACTAGTCCCCAAGTCTCTGCACTTCAGGGTCGCTCTTTCTCTAACCCTAACCCTAGGGCACATGTCCTCCATGAGAGAGAGGAAGAGATTTCCAGTGTGGAGAACAAAACCCTGGCTAAATACGTGGCCATGGGATGGCTCCCCTTTCTCCAGGAGAAAACCACGCCTTCCCCTCCAAGAAGAGGTTCTACAGCTCACACTGACCTCCCCACGCCCATCCCATCTGCCCTGCTCCTCTTACAGGACTGAGCAGGGCAATGCCTTTTCTCCTGCCGTCCTCTTTCTATCCTGGTATGGAAAGGTGAAAAGCTCAGGAGAGACAGGGAAGGCTCCAGTGAGAGGCACCATTGACCAGCACTCCCCTTAGAGCGGAAGCCTTGAGCTTTATCCAGGGTTGACCTGTGTGACCACGGGCTGCTCGTGCAAGGTCCTGCAGAGGGCTTTGCAGCAGGCTGGCCTTGGCTCGTCTACTAACTTCCTGACACCTGAAGAAGTGGCACAGTGCATGAAGGGCTCTCAGCCATCTCGCTGCACTCACAGCAGCCCATGAATCTAGGAATCTTTCTGAAATACGAGGGACTTAGGGTCACCATGCTGAGCCTTTCCCAGTCCAGGGCTCTTCTACCTCCAAATTACCCTCCTGAGAAGGTTCTCGAGCAGCAAGATGGGCAGGTAAACCCTAACTTTAGTGCCATTTACCACAAAAGAAGAGTAAACGGCATAGAAGTTAAAAACGACCCTGCCATGGGACCCAAGCACAAAGAGTTTGTCATGGTAACAAGGCCACCATCACCTGCTCCCCTGTCCGCCCCATCTGCCCTGTTCCTCTCTACTGAACAAGGCTATGGCTTTTCTCTTCTCTCCTTCTCTTCTTCAACTTCTCAGCCAGGCATAGAAAGAGAAAAAGTTCAGACAAGAGAAGGGACTATGCCAACGAGAGGCATTACGGTGAGAGCGCTTATTACAATGAAAAGGACATTCCTCGTTGGCAGATAGAGGGGAACCAGAGTCACGGCAGCATTTCAAGAGACCCACCCATACTTCAGGGTCAGAAATTAATTCTGTCACTCTGCTGTGGCTCCAACCAACGGTCCATCTCAAAGGTTCAAAGCTCAGGCACACGTAAAGTACACGTAAACTATTCTGTGTTTCACAGACTGGCACTTCCTCGGAGACTCGGTTAATGATGACGTATTGGGATCTTATTAATTCATTTAATGAGACATCTATAAAATCACTGCAGATCAAATGGTGCTGAAGACACATTTACTCCCCAATTACGAAACCTAACCAAGGGTCTGGACACCCTCTGTGTGGATATTTTCCAAGGCTAGAAGACACCTTCCCATTGGAGATCCTTTCCTTTATCAGTGACTTTAACATTCTCAGACTTTCATTTTTTTTTCCCTAACAAAACCTGCCCCAGGGCCTGTTAAGGTCACAGACATCCATTTTTGTGCCCAATGTGTACAGAAAATAGAAAATCATGTCTCCTTAGAAGCAAAGGAAAGAAATCCAATTTATGGACGTTGATGGACATATTCCATGTTAAAGTACTTTATATGTATCATTTGAGTCTCAAAACAACACTATATAGCAAAAAATACTATACTCATGTTACAGATTAAGAAACTAAGACTAGGCCAGCCCTACAGCATAGTGGCAAAGCACAGTGCAGAGGGAGCTGGATCCACATGGCCGATCATGGTTCAAATCCCAGCCTTGGCAATTTGAAAAACATGCTGGGTGCATATGTGTGTGTGCCCCGGGATCCTAACAAGACCGATAATGGAGAAAAGGAGGAAAAAGGATTATGGCGTGACCAAACCTGTTGAGGGGTGCTCTCTCTCCCTTTCTCTGGCATGTGTAAATGCTCTCTGGCATGAAAAGAGAAGAGATCAGAACAGATGGAAAAGAGAAAAGAAATTATGATTCTGAGAAGTAGCGTACCAGGCTCAAACTCACACATGTGACGAGTGACACAGCTGGTCTGGGCTTCTCTGACTCAAAAGCAGATGCTCTCTCTTGGGACCAGCAGTTAGCGTAATGGCTATGTCGCTGGACTTCCACATAGTCAACCGCGGTTCGAGTCCCGGATCCGGTGGCTTAAACTCACACCGGGCACGTGTGTGTGCGTGCCCAAGATCCCAAGAGGAGAATGGAGGAGAAGGGATTGCAGCATGGCCATCCCCCCTGGGGGGTGATTTCTCACTTTCTGTCTCTCTGTCTCTCTCCGTCTGTCTGGCGAGCGCATGCGCACTATAGCAAAAATCTCTCCAAAAAGAAAAGAAAAGAAAAAAAAAAGTAGATGCTCTCCCTAAAAAAGGCACCTAAACACATCCACTCAAAACTATTTTACATGTGTTCACCTTAAAAATAACTCCACGTTCCCATATTTATCATTATTCTAAAGCTTCTACCTTTGAAATATTAAGTTTATTTTTCTAAGGAATTATTTTATTTAACTTCAATTATTATTATTATTATTATTATTATTATTATTATTATTATTAGTTTTAATTTGACCAGAGAAAGACAGAGAGAGAAAGTGAGAAAGCAAGCCGCCAGGTGGGAGACTTGAACTGCAGCCAGCCACATAGGAGTCCAGCACGTTTAACCACTATATCACCTGCCAGCCCTGAGACACTAAATTTCAAAAACTTTTCTAGGTATATACAGAAAACCAGCAAGGCATCCAAAGGCAGAATTTCCATCCCTGCCCCACAACCTCTGTATAAACCTCATCTACTCACACTTCCCCTGGCCAGACACCAAATCTTAACTGGATTACAGAACTAAGGTCAAGGCCCAGCCTGGTGGCAGTCAGTCACACACTGGACTGCAGCGCTGGAAGCCATATGGCCGACCACAAATTGAGATCCCTGGTTGGTCTGAAAATGGGCCAGGTGCTCACACGTGCACGCTTCAAGTCCTGAGGAGCCAGAGGTCAGGGCAAAGAGGAGCCTGGCATGACGGGACCCTGTCAAGGGTCCTCCTCTCTCTCGTTCTCTCACATGCATGCATACACTATCATGAACAAAACAATCAATCAATAAAAATGTTTAAAAAGAAAGATTACAAGCCAGAGATTACGAATTCTTGTAATTATACTACTTCCCATCTAGGAGAGTACATTTCAAATGACACTTATTTCAAAATCAGTTTTTGTGGGTTTTTTTTTTTTTTTTTTGCTTTTTGTTTATTTTTTAGGATTTTGCCATAAGTTGTAGATACTCACCAGAAAGGTAAAATGAGAAATTACCCCTGGGGGGATGGCCACACCACAATCCCCTCTCCATTTTCCTCTCAAGATCTGGGACACATACACTCGCACTCAGTGTGATTTTCATACTGCCAGGTCCAGGACCCAAACTGTGGTTGGCCATGTGGGAATTTAACCATCATGCCACCTGTTGGTCCCTCATGGAGTCAGTTTTTTTTTTTTTTAAGAAATTATTATTATTATTGTTATTATTATTATTTTCATATGAGTTTTGCCAGAGAAAGAGGGAGAAAGCAAGCCACCAGGTCCAGGACTCGTACCACAGTCGGCCATGTGGGAATTCCAGTGCCTTAACCACCATGTCACCTGCTGGCCCCTGGCGTCAGTTTTAATAGAACCATCGTGTCTAACAGTTCGAGGTCTTTCCCAGCATTTGCATATAAAACACACCAGAAGAAGACAGAAACAAAAACCATACCAAGCAGCCCACAGATAGAAGCATATGAAGCAAGACGATTGTCACGATTGTGGCCAAGGCTACCCGCCGATTATCCTCACGAACAGCTGGCCAAAACGTCATGGCCAACACAGACCCGGAGATGCCCAAAGCCATCGTGACTAGGATCCACCGAACAGCTTTCTGGGGGATAATCCACAGTATCTGAAAGAAGAGAAAAGGAGGAGGGAAGAGGTTCTTTGGAGGCATTTCACACTGGCATATTTGCTCATTCCAGGCACATATGTCTGCAAAGGCTCCTCAGCCAATCAGCAGTTGGGCCACCCTGCCACCCTGGCTTTTCAGTACAGGCTGGAGCAACACCGCCAGCATGCAGACTGAGGCGAAAGCTTTCTGAACTCAGGGTTCGAGGTCCAGTGACGGCACTTGGCTGCAAGATCCCCATTCATGCTGAACCTCTCAACTCAAGGAGGGATTTTTCAGGGACACGTGAGGGTTGTACTAGAGATAATGCTACTCAGTCGAAATCTGGGCTGAATTTTCAATGGAGAGTCCGCTCCGTCAGCGTGGTACTTACTGCCGTGGGGATATAAATGAAGAGTGAATATCCATAGACGCACACGATCTCCAGGAATGAATAGGAAACGATGTTCATAACTTTGCTGTTTCTCCACACCAGGAAACCCCAGAGCGCGAGAGGAACCAGCCAGGCGTAGGCATAGATGACCGTGGCTGCTATGGACACTGAGGGTGACAGGACACACGTTTTCATCTTCATCATGCCTTTAACATGCGACCGGAGCACGTCCAATACCTACTGCACTTATTTCCCAACACGCCGGCCTCCTTCGACGGACCCTGGCAACGTGTCTTACAGGCCTGTATTCCCTGAGCCTGGCACAGTGCCTGACACGTAGCAGGCACTACTTATATTTGCTGAATTCATGCATTTTTAGCATATTTGTCTTTGTGGTGATGACCACATATGGTCTCTCGTATGTTTTTTATCATTCATTTAGGCGCTGACAGTCACTATTCTTACACAGCTGAGTTATGCGGCTGAAATGCTTCAGAGGGCCACACTGCCAGATTTAAATATACTGAGCATTTCAATCAAATAAAAACCAACTATCCCCCTGGAAGAGCATGTCCTCTTCTCTAGGATAACCAGAGCTGACACTGATTTCTTTAGCAAATTTATTAAAATGCCCTGGGTACAGATTTACTTGCTCTGTGTGCTATTTAGAATTCCTTCTGCCTCTGAAATAGGGAGTTCCAGCTCGCTGATGAATTGCTTGAAATACTCTGCAGTTTCCCTTTCTTTCTTAAATAAATAATTCTGTCTCTGTGGTGCAAATGCTATTCAGTGGCTCCTCGGCACAGCGATGTTCAGCACGTCACGGCATCTCTCTCTGGCAGCAGCATGCCCGAGAGGATTCATTTCCCTCTTCTGGGTGGAGGATCGTAAAGCTAAAGCACCGCGAAGCCCATGGCACCAGCCCTTCCTCGGTGAGAATCAGCAGGTAATCCACTTAACGCATCTTTGCAAGAACAAAGGCACCCCCAACAATTACAGTCAGGCTCTGGTTAAGACATATTTGTCCAAAACATTTTTAGCTCCCAGAGCAATTTTTTCATTGGGGAACTCTCTCATCAAGTCAAAGGTAGTTTTGCTGACAGGTTGTCTTTTTCTTGGATAACCAAGAGAAGGGGAGAGAATTACTACTATGACTGTAGCTACCACTTACTGATCACTTATGGGGCATCAGGCACCACATTCAGTGCTTTAATAGAGGCAATGGAGTATGTTCCTCAAGGGCCCAGATTCTACGCAGACTCCATGAGTTCTAATCCTAGGCAAGGTAACTCTGGGTGGTAAGTTACTGTAACTTCCTGACTCAGTTTCCTCATCTGTAAAATGGAAATAAAAATATTATACTACCTTATAAGATTATTAAGGGAATTAAATAAGTGATAATAGATAAGAACTGTTCAAAGTAGAACAGTGATAAATAATAAATGCACGATGTAGCTTTTTATACTACTAACTAATATATAAATGTATTTTTTCATAAAATCTATATCTTCATTTTAGAAATGAGGAAACAGGACCAGAGAAGCTAGGTAATTGGTCAATGTAGTAATTACTAAGTTGGTGGGGGTAGGCCTGTCTCTGCAGGTAACTCATACTCTTCACATGTAATGAGAAAATGTTTATTGCTAGGACCAGCGACCACCCTACTCACACACATTCATCACTCACTGACACTGGGGTGCCCAAAGGGGGTAAGAAAAGATGAAGACTCTCTTGAGCTTCCAGATCCTCAGGCATGGTAGTTACCCCTTCTCTGTATCAGCATACATATGCACACCTCTGATAAAGATGTTCACACATAATGTTCACAGCAACATTCATCACCTGTCTCTTCCCGAGCTATTTTACCCACGGAGCTACCTGAGGGCATGAAGAACATTTTCTGAGTCAAACTCAAACCAAGGTGGGGCTGAAGCCATATCTGACTTCACGATGGAGAAGGGAAAATGGGCATAGAAGGTAAAGGAGAAGAAAACAAAGAAGGATACATGGATTCTCTCTCTCTTTCTCTCTCACACACACACACATAAACGTGTATCTCTATCTAGGCATGCACACATATGTGTACATACACAGCAATATTTAATATTTATTGTACTCCCTGTACCAACCACTGTTCTAACCTCTTACATGTATCAACTCTTCGTTCCTTACAATAACTCTTAAAAGAAATATTATTATTTTTCTTTTTTTTAGTTTTTGCCATAGGGCAGAAAGAAAGAGGGAAAGTGAGAAATCAATCCCCACTACCACAGGGATGGCCACACCGCAATCCCTTCTCCTCCATTCTCCTCTCGAGATTTTTCAGCATGTACGCACATGCATGCAGCATGTTTTTCAAGCCACTGGGTCCAGGACTAGGATCCAGATGCTGGCCCATTATAATTTCCTTTTTGCTGATGAAGCTGAGGCCAAGAGAAGTAAAATAACTTGACCAAAAAGATAAAAGCTTGTGGGTGATTGGATGGAACTTGAAGCCCCTGGTCTGGTTTCAGGGCCTGTGTTCTAATCCAGGCTACTTACAGCCTCTTGACAGGAGAGCAAGCAGGGCCCTGAGAAAGTGGTACAGGTCAGTCTCCTATGAAGACAAATGTTCTCCTTTAGAGGCAACTGTTATCTATAAATCCTTAAAACCTGTTTTTGTTTGTTTGTTTGTTTGTTTCCTTTTAACTACTCAACACTTAGACAAGAAAAGAAGTTTTAAAACAAGAATGTCATCCACAAGTCCATCATTAGGACACGTTCATGTCTGCGTTCTCCCTTCCAGGCCTTGACCGTGTGCAGACGTTGCTAACAGAGATGCTAAGAGGGCAGGCGCCAGCTTGGCAGAAGTCGAGTTTCCACGTTGCTCCAGGTGCGTCTTAATTAGTGTTAATAGACTCCCAGTGAGTAGAGCCATCAAAACCTAAATAAAGGGGCCAGCGGATGTCACAGTGGTTACATCACCGGACTCCTACATGGCCAGCCGTGGTTCGAGTCCCAAACCCAGTGTCTTGAAAACCATGCTGGGGGGGCCAGCAGATAGCATAATGGC
>NW_006159739.1:194249-211476 GCF_000334495.1 Tupaia belangeri chinensis | reverse complement strand
GAGAGCGCGTGCCCTTAAAGCAAAACCTGTTCAAAAAAAAAAAAAAAATCGTCCCAGGCACATGTGGATACAGGGCCAAGATCCCAGGAGGAGAATGAAGAGACCGCTTTGTGGCCATCCCCCCCGGGAGGTGATTTTTCACTTGCCCTCTCATTGTCTCTGTACCCCCCAACCCCAGTAGCACACAGCACACACATCCTTAGGCAAAAACCCCTTTTAAAATTAAAAACTTAAATAAAAATGCCTTCATTGGGGCCAGCAGATGGCATGGCAGTTAAGGTGCTGGACTCCCACACAGCTGACCGCAGATCAAGTCCCACACCTGGAAGCTTGCTTTCTTACCTTCCCTTTCTCTCTTTGTGTCTCTCCCTGGTCAAATTAAAAAATAATACTAGCAAATAAATGGGCCAGCAGATAGCATGGTGGTTAAGGCGCTGGATTCCGACATGGCTGATTGCAGTTCAAGTCCTGGACCTGGTGGCTTGCTTTCTCACTCCCCCCTCGACTCCCGTGAGCACATGTGTCCTATATTAAATTAAAAGAAAATAATAGTAATAAATAAAACTAAATAAATAACTCTTCAAAAACATAATAAAATAAAATAAATAATTCTTAAAAAAAATGCCTCCACTGTTTCCAATATTTGGATAATACAAATAATGCTACAATGGAGACCTTTGTGCATTGTTTTTTTTTTTTTTTTTCTAACCACTTACATTGAACATTATTCTTAGCATGAATTCCAATTACTATTGGGCCTTGCCTTATAGCTTTCTAAAAGACTGTAGATTCATCACTGTGAATGGATTTACTGCTACTGAACTGTGCACTTAAAATGGTATCTTTTATCACAGAGAAAAAGAAAAAAGACGAGGTGGACTTGTACAGAGGGATTATAAACACTGAGACTGCAGGTGTGTTTGAACTCTGAAGCACAGAGAGCAGGGTGCAACACCCAGAAATGGGGCCCAGGAGCTCCCCAGGTCAAGGAACTTACGGCCAGAAACTGACAGCATTCCAAATGAGCCAAGCTATTCACCAACCTTTTCGGAATTCGGGCACATAATGATACGTCTTCTCTCCCAGATGGATTAAGAAGTTGGAAAGGTTCCCACTGATTGCTATGGCAAAGACCAGCGTGGCACATATCCAAAAGGGGCCTGCAAAGGAAACCAGGAAATGCAGAAACAAGAAAATGAAGCACAAAGCTTTAGACTTACAATTTCTGTCCCTATTCATGTAAGGAAGGGAAAAAGAATTTTAGATGCAATCAACTTTTGCTTAATAGGAGTTTTCTTTTTTAAAAGGTCAAAATACAACTCTGTTATTAGCTGCCTTAAAGACCAGGGTGGGGAGGGGTGGGAGGAGCAATTAGAATTCAAAGGCTAAAAAACCTTCTGCAATTAGGTGAATAAAGACACTGATTTGTGTATAGTTTCTCTTATTGGAGGACCATCAAAAAAAAATAAAAAACCTCATAGATATTTTATTAAACTTTTCATCAAGTTACATGAAGCAAAGATCGCCTCCCTTGTCTCAGTGCCAAATGGTAATGCCAGAGAAAAATAAGTTAAATCAGACAGGTCTTTCTATAGTATAAATAAAGAGTGGGGCAAGCAGAACGCTTCAGAGCAGTGAATTTAATCTACCCGTTTTCCAGGTTGTGTGTGTGTGTGTGTGTGTGTGTGTGTGTGTATTTAAAGCTCTCTTTTTCTTTTTTTTTTTTTAATGATAAAGTATTACATGTACATAGCTCAGTGTTCAAAAGATTCAAAGTGGAATAAAAGAAAAACCAACTTCCCTCCCTCTCTGTCTCCTAGCTCTGCTTCTCCCTTCTCCAGAGCTCACCACTGTAACTAGTTTCTGGTGAATCCTGCCAGAAATACTCCATACTCTTGTAGGCATGAGTAAAGTGTTTATGTGTGTGCAAGTTCCAAACAGATGATAACCTACGGCTATATCCTGCCATGCACCTCTCGATTCCACCACAGCTATTCACAGAAATAAGCTTATTCTTGTTTAATGGTTTTAAAACATTGCTGAGTGGGTGAGTGTGCCATGCTCTGTGAACCCTTTTCATCATTTGCTTGATTTCATAAACACCATTCTTGTCTCCCTCCACCTAGAAAAAAGTACCGTGTAAAACAAATAAAATTTTTTTCCCTTTTTTCCCCCCCTTTTTTCAGAGGTTGCATGTGCTCACCAGAGAAAAATGGAGGTCAAGGAGGAGGAAGAGGAGAAAGCACCCCCCCAGGAGGGGTGGTCTTGCTGCAATTCCTTCACCATTTTTAGCACCTGCTCTATGCCAAGCCCTCTGCCAGGCTCTGAAGACAGATTAATCCCATGCAGAAACTGTCCCTCAAGAGGTTCTCAGGCTAGAAGTAAGAATAAATGAGACAACAAGAAAGAGAACCCTCCCTAACAACCTGTAGACGAGGAGGTAGGACAATGCAGTGGTTTTCACCCAGGCCTCCCGGGGCTCCAGACATTCCACAGAGCCCATGTTTATAATCAACATATAAAACTGCTTTACTATGCTTTGTTTAGGATTAAGCATATGTATTAGTGAACCTCATTGAGTGTCAGCTTCCTCATTTGAAAAGTGGGGATACTTTGTAGGGGTGGCTGCAGAAATGAACTATGAGCAAGCACACGGAGTCTCCGACTGAGCACCTGGCGTGCGGCCAGTACTCAGAGCTGCTGGCTCTCTCCCCCTCAAACACAGAAGCCTGCTGTTGTTGGCCCCTTGCATGAGGAGCACCGAGTGAACTTCTGAGTGTTTCTCAGACCGCAGGGAGGTCGGGATGCCAGTCATCTCTGGCCCATCCCTATTCCAAAATTCCAGTGCTGCTGGCCAAAGCCCAAGGGACTCAAGGGAGACCAGCTCATCTGAGGGCAGAGCTGGAACTCAGCCTATTAATGGAAAGGTGGGAGAATACCCTCTCCATATGCACCCCACCACTAAACCTCCGTAAATTAAAGTCAACAATCTCCTCTTAGACAAAGTGACTTAATTTGTCTCTAGTCTAGCTTGTAATGTCATTTTGAAGACTTCTGAAGGGTATACTAGTACCAGTAACCATGGCATTAATAAAACATATCATTGCATTTTCCCCTAAATTCTTCACAAGGGTTGGGCCAGCCTGTGGTGTGGTGATTAAGGAGGCTGGATCCCACTTAGCCAACTTTGCGATTTGAGTCCTGGACCTGGTGGCTTGAAAAACACACTGAGCGTATGTGCCTAAACTCCTACAAGGAGAATGAAGAAGGGACTGTAGTGTGGCCATATCCCTGAGGAGTGATTTCTCTCTTTCTATTTCTCTTTCTTTCTCTCTCTCTCCCCATCTCTTTCTGTCAAGCACATGTACCCTATAGAAAAAAAAAAAAAAAAAAAAAAATTAAATAAATAAATAAATAAATAAATAAATAATTTGCAATGGTTGCTACTGAAGCTCAGAAGTGTTAAATAAGATATTGCAAACCCCATCAAAACAGTACAATTCTCCACCTTCTAGACAACCCATACATTCACCCGAGTTCAACTGGAATAAGGCAAAAACTCAAAATGGCACTATATACCATAGAGATCTGGATTGCTGCGGATATACAACCTCACAAAGTTTTTTCCGGGTATCGGCAAAAGGGACCCTTTTATTCTGTCAAAGACCTGGAAAAAAAAATATTGGTAATTCTACTGAAGAGTTTTCTTTTAAGTTCAATAAATTAAAGTACTACAAAATGGAAACCCAGTTATTGGAGCTTTTATGAAAGTATAGTCATCCCTCGGTATCCACAGGGGACTGGTTCCAGGATCCCATGGGGACCAAAATCCATGGGTGCTCAACTTGCTCACATAAAATAGCACGGTATTTCCACATAATCTACACACATTATTCTATATATTGTAAGTCATCTCTAGGTTACTTACATTACCTAATATAAGTTGCTATACTGCATTATTTAGGCAGTGAGGGCAAGGAAAAAAGTCTACATATTTGGTACAGATGCAACCAATCTTTTTCAAATATTTAAAATATATATATTTTATTTTATTTATTTCCTCCAGAAACAAGTGGTGGGGGAAGAGAGAGTGAGAGCACTCATCCAACAGGGGCTTGACACTGCAACCCACACCCAGCTTCAATCGAGCCCAGATCCTGGGCACACACATGCCTGGTGTGCTCAGGAAGGTCTCCAGAGGCAAACCCACAACCTTCCCCTGTGGGTCAGCCTCACACAGCGTGGTGCAGCACTGCAGCACCATCCAGTCCCCTTATTTCAGTATTTCCAATTCACAGTTGGGTCTGTGGAGGCAGAATCTGTGCTGACTATAGTCTCTTCTCAAAAGCTAATATTTCTGCAAGGCCACATCCAGTACACAGAGACTTTCACATTATTCGCCTCTATAACCACAGAAAAAACAGGTCTCCATTACAGGTAAAAGTAAAGTGAAGCCATGACACACCTGGTAAGTGTCCACGTCAAAGAATGTCTGATAGTATTCAAATGTCCAGAAGGGGGAGCTTTTCTTCTGTCCAGCAAGTAACTGTCGGAGGTAAAATAAAACAGTGAACACAAGCAGCTTCCTAATTCTAGCTGCACAGAAGAGAAAGAGAGCTGATCTAATGGAAAACCACAACATACAAGACACCAGGCCCCTCTGCCTTCAATAACCAATTCTGCAACAGTCGACACCCACTCTCAGCCTCATATAAAACAACCACTAGGCCCAGTCGGGGTAGCATATGCTGGATGCTGCGGCTTGGTGGGCTGAGGCCACACGGCAGGTCTGAGTTGAATTCTTGGCCCATCCTGAAAGGCTGGGCATGGTGACTCACACCTGTAGTCCCAGCTAGACAAGAGACTGAGGCAGGGGGATAGAGACACAACAAGGCCCTGTCTAGAAAAACAAAACAAAACGCACACACGCACATGCACACACACATGCACACGCACACGCACAAGCACACCAAGCACAGGGGCTTTTCTTTTTAATTAAATTTTATTTATTTATTTATTTAAATTATTTATTTAATTGTATTTGTTATTATTATTCTTTAATTTCACCAGAGAGAGAAAGAAAGAGAGAAAGTAAGCCACCAGATCAGGACCCAAACCTCAGTTAGCCATGTGGGAGTCCAGTACCCCAACCACCACGCCACCCTTATTATTTTTAAATTTAGTTTATTTAGTTCTTGAGAGAGAGAAAGGTTCCCTGGACAGGGTCCTCACACTGGAATCCACTCCCAGACTCAGCCGGCCAGGCTGCAGCAGGTGCATGTGGGCCCAATGTGCTTAGGGAGCCACAAGACCTTCCCCCAACGAGTCCAGCTGTGTTACCACTGTGCCACCTCCTGGTCCCAGAATCAGGGATTTTTATTTTATTATATTTTTAAAAAATGTTCTTTGATACGTCTTCTACCCAAGCCATCAACTAAAGATTACATTGATGTGCATTTTGATTAATTTATGTAACACCACCAATTATTAACCTATTTTTTTTTTGAGACGTTTTGTTTTTGTTTTTGTTTTTTTGCTATGGGGACGTGCACTTGCCAGAAAGACAGAGAGAGATAGAAAGTGAGAAGTTACCCCCCTAGGGGGGATGGCCACGTCACAATCCCTTCTCCTCCATTCTCCTCTTAGGATCATGGGCATGCATGCACTTGCGCCCCATGTGAGTCCAAGCCACCGGGTCCAGGACTCGAACTGCAGTAGACTACACGGGAGTCCAGCGATGTAGCCATTATCTTGTGTGCTGGTCCCCCAATTATTAACCTTAGAGCAAAAGGGATAGTTAGTCAAGGATGGTTATATTAGGAGATTATGCTAACCAGTTTAGCAATAACCCACAACCCTAAGCATCGGCTTTGGTCACACCAAAAGGTTTCAAATCCTGGCCCCTCCACTGGGGAGGGGGGAGGAGCTTCAGCAAATCACTAGTCTCCTCTCAGGCTTAGTTCTCTTACCTAAAAAATATAGTTTAAAAGATCTACTTCACAGGATTCACAGGGAGGATTAGATCTCATGGTATACAGGATACCTATCATGGGCATTTACAAATACATGCACACACATGCACAAATACAAAGGGCTGTCAGTGTAAATATCTCCTCCTCCACTCCTTCAAGAGCCTTCCTATGACTGCTCCCTGAATTCTCAAAAATATGATAGACTAACTCCTCTACAGTAATACAACGATCACAACTCTGACAAAAAAAAACAAAATTCCAGTTTAGACGAGGCACCTGAAGAGGGCCATGCACGTCCCAGGAACACAGCTCTTCAATGGCAGATGCAGGCCCTATGACAGGAGCTGCGACAGCCACCTTCAGATATCTGAAGAGGATGCATACAGCAAAAGATACAGGGGCTTCTGAGCAGCTCTAGGATAAGGGCTGCTGCTGCGGGCGGATATTTTCTGTTCAACAGAAAGGAAAAGTGGTTTACAATTCAAGTCCAACCCTGTCAGCAGCTGCCTCACAAGGCAATAAACAGCCTTTTTCGGGAGGTATTCACAAGCTGTCTTTCTTTTATTTTTCCCCTCCTAGCCAGAGGATGCATGTGCTCTCCAGAGACAGAGGAAGAGGGACAAAGTATCCCTCCGTGGAATGTGGTCACGCCGCAATCCCTTCTCCATTTCTCCATCCTGCCAGGATTTTGGACATGCACACACATGAACCCAGCATGCGTCTCAAGCCAGTGGAGCCAGGATTTGAATTACACAGTCAGCTGTGTGGGATCCAGGTGCCTTAACCCCTAGGCCATAGGACTGGCCCAAGAATTGTCTTTCTAATATACCATACAGCAATAACATCTTGGAAGAGCGTTAAGAGCGGCCGAAATAGAGGACCCTAAAGGTTCTTTCCAACTCTTAAAATGACCAGATATTGAACACTGGAGACCCACAGTCCACAAAGCTAGGCCAAGGAATTCTGTCAACTGTCAGGGAACACTTGAAACCTCTTCCTAATTCCTAGACTAAATTATGATAACGGATAGAATGTGTTCCATTTTAAGCCCCTCCCCAAGCCCCATACATATGTCTCTGTAAGCTTCGACGCCTGCTGATGCTGTGTGTTGGGCAATTTTGTGTCAAACTGACCAGATCGTGGTGCCAGATACTGGTCAAATATCATTCTGGATGTTTCTGTGAGGGCCTTTCGGATGTCATTTACATTGAAATGGATAGGCTTTGAGTAAAGGTACTGTCCTCCATAATGTGAGTGGTCCTCAGTCTGCTGAAAGCCTGGAAAGAACCAAAGGGAACCTTCTACCTCCTACTTTTCCCAACCAGAGGGGATTTTCCAGCAGATGCCTTTGAACTGCAACTGTTTCCTAACTCTCCAGTGTGCTGGCCTTCCCCATCACGTTTGGGACTCATCAAACTTCCATCATGGTATAAACCAACTCAGGAGCTGTCTTTCTTTTACCCACCCCCCACCCCCAGTCAGAGGATGCATGTGCTCTCCCGACACAGAGAGGAAGAGGATAATCTCTCTGTACATACCCAACCTATTGGTTCTCTTTTCCTAGAAAACCCTAATACACTTGGCTGTGTTAATAATTACTCCTGCACCCTGGGGGTGCCAGCCACTTACCATGTACTAATTCTCCTGCAAAAAAGAACTGCACAGAATCCGGACTCAGACTGCCTGAGTTAAAGTGCCACCCGCCACCTGCCAGTTGTGTGTCCTGGGGCAAGTGACTTCAACTCTATGCTTCAGGTTTCCCATTTGCAAATGAGGACAAGACTAGCTCCTGGCTCATAGGGTTGTTCTGAGGATTAAATGGGATGATCTAAGTAGAGTAGTCCTCCCCTTCGCCACAGGAATGGGTACAGTCTAAGAATCGCCAGTGGGTGTCCAAAACCTCAGATAGATAGTACTGAACCCTATCTATAACAGGTCTTTTCCTACAAATACGCACTTATAATAAAGTTTAATTTCTAAACCAGGCCCAGTAAGAGATTAACAACAATAATAAAGTGGGACAATTAGAGCAAATACTGTGATGCAAGTTATGTGAGTGTGGTATCTCTCTTTTTCTCACCCTTCGGTGCCACACTCACCCATTTTTAGACTGAGGTTGACAATGGTTAGCTGACAGCATGAAAAGCTGAACTGCGGATAGAGGGGACTACTGTAAGAAACTTTGACTGATATCTGGCAGCCATTAGACACTGAAAAAATACTAGCTATCGTGATGATAATGATGACAAGAGTCCGCATATGATGATGATGATTTCTTTTTTTTTGCTATACGAAGCGTGCACTCGCCAGACAGAGACAGAGCGACAGAAAGTGAGAAATCACCCCCCAGGGGAGATGACCACGCTGCAATCCCTTCTCCTCCATTGTCCTCTCAGGATCTTGGGCACGCACGCACACATGCCCGGCGTGAATTTAAGCCACGGGGTCCGGGGCTCAAACTGTGGCTGACTACATGGGAGTCCAGCGACATAGTCATTACGCCAACTGCTGGTCCCAGATGATGATAATTTTTTAGAGATTTTTGCTATAGGATGGTGCACTTGCCAGAGAGAGAAAAAACGAGAAATCACCCCCTGGGGGGATGGCCATGTCTCAATCCTTTCTCTTCCATTCTTTTCTTGGCATTTTGAGCATGTATGCACACACAGCCTGTGTGAATTTTAAGTCACTTGGTCCAGAACGCGAACTGTGGTGGAATACGTGGGAGTCTAGCAACATAACCATTATGCCACCTGCTGGTCCCAGTGCATTGTTGTTATTATTACTGTTATCATTTTAAGAATTATTTTATTTATTTTTATTTTTTCATTCATTTTTATGAAGAATTATTTAATTCCATTTGTTGTTATTATTATTATTTTTAATTTGACCAGAGAGAGAGAAAGAGAAAGGGAAAAGGAAAGCAAGAAAGCAAGCTGCCAGGTCCAGGACTGAAACCGTGATTGGCCATGTGGGAATCCAGCACCTTTAACCTGTCACCTGCTGGCCCCTCACTCATTTATTTTAATTTGACCACAGAGAGAGAGAGAGAGAGGGAAAAGTGAGAAAGCAAGCCACCAGGTCCGGGACTCAAACTGTGGTCAGCCATGTGGGATTGTCTTAGCACCTTAACCACCATGCCACCTGCTGGTCCCCAGTGGCATGTTACTATTTTAAGATGAGGAAACCCAGGCTAAAGAAAGTGAAAGTACTTGCCCAAGACCACACAGCTTTTACTGCTGGCAGGACCAAGATTCGAACTCAAGACTCTTAAGTCTGAGCCTTTGCCATTATATGTAGTACATAATGGTTACTTAATTTGGTATAAAATCTAGTACTATTTTAATATTTCATAGAGTTTGAGGAAGAGCAACTACTATTCAAGAACTCTACAATCTTAATAAGCCTGTGAACCCACTACTGTAAACAGAGTGCTCCTCTAATACATTATAATCATGACTCAATTTATAAAACAGTAACAGAATTACTATTTTTCTGGGCCAGCCCCATCATGCAGTGGTTAGATGCTGTGCAGAGGAAATCAGATCCCATCAGGCCAACCAGGATTTGAATCTCAGCTCTGTCAGCTTCACGCCAGGTACACAAGTGCATGTGCCCAGGATCCTGATAGGATGGAGAACTGGAGAGAAAAGAATTGAGGCACACTAGGCCCCACTAGGGGGTGCGCATGTGCGCTCTCTCTTTCTCTCTCTCAAAGTACGAACACACACACATACAAAACTACTTTTCTGAAACTCACCAACTGTGTACATGGGAATATATCCTTGTGATCAGAAACAAATATATGATTTGTTCACTATCCAACGAGACAGAGACCTAAAACCCTTTCCCTCTCCCTCATCTGGCTCTTTCTGCCAGGTGCTACTGAGCCCACCCTGATCATCTATGTCCAACTCTAGTTCAGGCTTCATCACATGTAGCCTGCACCACATCAACAGTCTCCTACCTGACCTTCTGGCCCCTGGTCTATCTGCTCCAATGTGTACTCCACATGGCCACCGTATTTTAAATGTATCCTATTTAAAATATTGCAATAGCTCCCAATTGTTTCCAGAATTCGTACTCATTGGCCCCAGCCTCCATGCAGCAGTTGGAAGACTGCAGTGCTAGAAGCAACCAAGCCAACAGTGGTTCTAATCCACAACGCAGTCAGCCTGAAACATGAACAGACCACTTACAGTAGGATGCTACATCATAGCAGGATGCTGCATCCTATCGCAGGAATAGTGGGTTCTTATTTATTTATTCATTTCGAGAGAGATTTTTGCTATAGGGCACGTGCTTGCTATAGAGACAGAAAGAGACAGAGAGACAGAAAGTGAGAAGTCACCCCTCAGGGGGATGGCCACATTACAATCCCTTCTCCTCCATTTTCCTCTTGGGGATCCTGGGCACACACATGCACACACCTTGAGTTTTTTTTTTTTTTTTGGAGAGATTTTCACTGTAGGGCGCATGCGCTCGCCAGACAGAGAGAGACATAGAGACAGAAAGCGAGAAATCACCCCCCAGGGAGGATGGTCACGCCGCAATCCCTTCTCCATTCTCCTCTCGGGATCTTGGGCATGCACGCACACGCGCCCGGCGTGAGTTTTAAGCCACCGGGTCTGGGACACGAACCGCGGCCGACTACGTGGGAGTCCAGCGACATAGCCATTACGCTAACTGCTGGTTCCCTCACACACCTTGAGTTTTAAGAGTTGGTCCAGGGCTCGAACCGGGTCTGGGACTCCAACTGCGGTTGACTATGTGAAAGTCTAGTGATGTAACCATTATGCCATCTGCTGGTCCCTAGGCATAGTGTTTTATCTCTTAGAGTAAGGCACAGACATTTCTTTGCTGATTTCTTCAGGAACAGAGACTTTAACCAATTGCTAGCCAAAGAATTTCAAACTCACCTATGACCTACAAGCCTTGACGTCCTGATGTCCCACCTTTTGGGGTGGGCCAATGGAAAAGATTCTTTATGCTGATTGACACCTCTCCTGCTCTCAGAACTAAGTAAAAGGAACCACTGTATCTTAGCATCCTGAGAAACACATTTGTCTTTCTCTGGCCCTGATCACTCAGTTTTGTGCTTAGCAATAAACTGCATTAATTATTATGTCTAGAGTTGGTATTTCCATCAACAGATGCCCAAGATCCTGATGAACTGGACCCTGGGGGACCAGGGATCATGGTGTGACTCAGACCAGTGGGGGGCGCTTCTCTCTCTCTCTCTCGCACACACAAGCTCTATCACGAATAAAAACACAATTGAAACTACAAATTCATATTCCTTGGGTTTAGGTCTGGCCTATCTGTACTGCCTCATCTCCTGTGTTAACCTATATTTTGCTCCCAATGTCAGTAAAAATGGGACATTTCTGCCTGTACCATGTTCATGCCTCTGTGCCTTCACTGAAATGTTCCCTTTGTCTAGACACCCCCTCCTCGCTTCTTCCCCTGGCTGCCTCCTTCTTTTTCATTAGACTCAGTTCAAGTCACTGCCTTCAGGAAGCCTTCCCTAACCCCTTTTCTCTGTTCCCATCATCCCCACGACCCCCTCCACCAGACACTTCCTAAATAATAATGGTCTGTTTGCCGGTCTGCTTCCACCAAGGCAGTGGTGACTAAGCGTCACTGACCTTTGTGTCGCCACTGCCTAGCACTAGACCCGGCACACGGTAGATAGTGAATAAATGCATGGACAAGCTTTAAAAGAGATCAAAAGACAAAGGTTTCAAAACAAGCTCTTTTTTAAAAAATAATTATTTAATTTTACTTATTTCTTCATTTATTTTCATTTTACCAGACACACACACACACATACACACAGAGGGAAAGTGAGAAAGCAAGCCACCAGGTCTAGGACTTGAACCACAGTGGGCCATGGGGGAGTCCAGTGCCTCAACCACCATGCCACCTGCCGACACCCATCAAAGACAAGTTCTGACCTCAGTTTTGTCCGAGTCATCATTTCCCAGTAACTCATCATCTTCTTCTCTCCCTGAACCTCCTGGGGGTCCTGGCTGATGGTCTGGGGTTTCGCCAGGATCCTCAATGCTTATTGTGGTGGCATCTGGGTTTGCCGCAAGAGAACTGGCTGCATCACCAAATTCTGAAACCGATGAGAGTACAAAGACCTCAGGCACCTGAGCCACACTAGAGATGCTGCTACTGTTAGTTTACGGCAGGTTGCAACCTCTGCTTCACTACAGACCCTACCTAATACAAACAGCAAGAGGCTCTGAAAATATTACATCTAGAAATCGATCCACATAGAAAGATGATTAGAATGACAACAGGCTATGGAATCAGGTCTGGATCTTAGTTATGGCTCAACTACTTACTAACTACATGAGCTGGAGTAAGTACCTTAACCTCTGTTAATGTCAGTGTCCCCATCTATATAATGGGGAGAATAATATTTTATTTTAAAGAATGTGGGGATGGTTTGAAGTATTACTTAAATAAAGTCCTAAACTTCTCTTTTTTGATTCAAGTTCAATAATCTTTTTTAAAAAGAGACGTTTTTGCTATAGGGCGCACGTTCTTACCAGAGAGACAGAAAGCAAAAAATCACCCCCACCCCACCCCAGGAGGAGAGCCACACTGCAATCCCTTCTCCTCCATTCTCCTTTCAGGATTTTGGTCACACATGCACATGTGCCTGGAATGGGTTTCAAGCTGCTGGGCCAGGGATTCGAACCACAGTCAACTATAAGGGAGTCCAGTGATATAAACATTATGCCATCTGCTGGTCCCCAAGTTCAATACATTTTAATGGAAGCTATTTTTTCCAGTAAGTCCATGTAATTACTAGAAATACTTGGACAAAAAAACATGAAAGTAGAGGGCCAGTAGGTGACATGGTAGTTAAGGTGCTGGACGTCGACGTGGCTGACTGTGGTTTGATTCCTGAGCCAGTCGGCTTGAAAATCATGGTGGGTGCGTGCATGCATGCCCAAAATCCCTAGAGGAGAACGGAGAAGGGATTTTGCTGTGGCCTTTCCCCCTGGCGGCGGGGTGGTGGTGGTGGTGATTTCTCATTTTCCTGCTGTCTCTCTCCAATAAGCACACACTCCCAATGGGGGAAAAAAAAGTAGAAATCATAGAATAAAGATGACTCTTAGTTTCACCACAAAAGGCAATGATCATTTTGTATATTTAGTTTATTACCATTTTGGTATATTTAGTTTTCTTTAGTGAGACTCATTCCAGTGATGATCATTCATTTATGCAGCAAGTATTTTCCGTATACTTACAAAGTGCTAAGTACTGATCCAGGATGCAGTGCTAGTACATAAAGAATTTTGTATCCTACTTGGACTACTGGGGATTATAAATAAGAATGACTTTTTCATATTATTCGTCTTTAAGATGACCATTTATGGGACTATATAATTTTTTTTTACTTTTTTTTTGCTATATGGCATGTGCATTTGCTGGAGATAGAAAGAAAGAGGGAAAGTCAGAAATCTCTCTCCAGGGGGATGACCACAGTGCAATCCCTTCTCCTCCATTCTCCTCTTAGGATTTTGGGCAAACACACACATGTGCCCGACGTGAATTTCAAGCCTCCAGGTTTGGGGCTTAAACCATGCAGTCAACCATGTGGGAACCAGTGCTGTAACTACCATTCCACCTGCTGCCCTGGCGATGCATCATATTTAATGAGTGAAGTGTGTTTTTTTGTTTGTTTTTGTTTGTTTGTTTGTTTGTTTTAAGAGAGAGATTTTTGCTATAGGGCACATTTGCTTGCCAGAGAGAAACAAGAGACAGAAAACAAGAAATCAACCCTCAGGGGGGTATGGCCACACCACAATCCCTTCTCCTCCATTCTCCTCTTGGGATTTTGGCCACACACACACACACACACACACACACACACACACACACACACACATGCCCAGCATGAGTTTCAAGTTGCTGGGTCCAGGACTCAAACCATGGTCAACTATGTGGGAGTCCAGCAATTTAACGATAAATCTACTAATCCTCATCAGTGAAGATTTTATTACAAATGGACAAGGAGAGTCAGAATAGAGAAAGTTTTGGAGTTACAGTCTTAGGATGAACTCCCACTGGTGCACAAAGGTGCAAACCCTTTTAAGTCTCCTGAGCCATAGTGCTTTCTAAAGAACCTTACCTATGCATGTCCACAGCATGACTGAGAGTCTTGAATCTGAGAATCCTAACACTCCTCATTAGGCTGCTCTTGAACAAAGTCCAGGGCAGCTCTGAACGTCTGAAGAGCTAAGGGAGGGCACCAGAAGGGTACCATTGTGACTTTAAGGCATGACAGAAATTCTGGCAGTAGGATGGGCTCCTGAACAACTCATTTTTATTGTCTCTCAGCTATACGAGTGGCTTTACAGAGAACCAGTATGTTACAGCTCCCAAAGCCTCAGTCGCTGGTGTTTGGGTTGATGAACAGCACGAGGCTCTGGAGTAAGAGGGTCTTTTGTTCAAGTTAAGGCTCTGACGCTCAGCAGCTCCTTGACCTTCGGCAGATAATTCCATCTTATTCTCTATTTCTTCAACTATAAGATGTGGATAAGATCTCCTTCTCAGATAGACTCTGAGGATGATAGAAGATAATAAATACTGTTTTTTTTTTTTTTCTTTTTCTTGGTAGAGGTTTTTGCCTTAGGGTGAGTCCACTCACTGGAGAGGAAGAGAGACAGAGAGAGAGAAAGGGAAAGTGAGGAATCACCCCCAGGGGCGATGGCCACATGGCAATCCCTTCTCCTCCATTTTCCTTCTGGGATTTTGGTATGCACACACATGCACCCAGCATGAGTTTCAAGCCACCAGGTTCAGGACTCAAACCGGGGTTGGCCATGTGGGAGTGGCGACATAACCTCTATGCCGTCTGCTGGCTCCCTTGGTGTACTTCTTTTTTTAAATTATTATCTATTTAATTTTAAAAATTATTATCATTTTGTTTGCTATAGTACTCATACATTCACCAGAGAGAGGCAGACAGAGAAAGAAAGAAAGAAAGAAAGAAAGAAAGAAAGAAAGAAAGAAAGAGAAAGAAAGAGAGAAAGGGAGAGAACGAACGAACAAACAAATGGGGGAGGGAGGGAGGAAGAAAGAAAGAAAAAGCAAGCTGTCAGGTCCAGGACTCAAACTGAGATGGGCCATGTGGGAGTCTAGCACCTTAACCACCACGCCACCTGACAGCCCTGATAAATACTGTTACAGCTACCATTTATTAACTGGATAGGTACTTATACGCTGGAGGGAATCAGACCAAGAAAGATATAATTAAGTTGCATATTTAAAAATAATTTAAGGGCCAGCAGGTGGCATAGAGGTTAAGGTGGTAGACTCCCACATAGCCAACAACGGTTCGAGTCCTGGACCTGGTGGTGGACATGTGTACATGAATGCCCCAAATCCCAGAAGGAATACAGAGGAGAAGGGATTGCAGCATGGTCATCCCCCCCCAGGGGGAGGGGGAGCAGTGATTTCTCACTTTCCCTCTTTCTGTCTCTTTTGTCTCTCTCTGGATGGTGCCCATGGCAAAAACTACACCACGGCAAAAATCTTTTTTTTTTAAAGAATTATTTATTTAATTTTATTTATTCATTCATTTTATTTTTTAATTTGACCAGAAAGACACACAGAGAGAGAAAGAGAGAGTGAGAGAGGGAAAAATGAGAAAGCAAGGCACCAGGTCCGAGACTCGAACTGTGGTCGGCCATGTGGGAGTCCAACACCCTTATCCACCATGCCACCTGCCAGCCCCAGGAAAAATCTTTAAAAAAAATTTTAATTGTCAGAGGGCACATGAATTTGCCAGAAAGAGAAACAGAGAAAGAGTAAAAAGGAGAAAGTCCCTCCCCAACAATGGAGCAAGGTCATGCCACAATCCCTTCTCCATTTCTTCATCCCAACTCAGACATCTGACACATTTTTCAAAATTCTGGAGCTGGGATTCAAACCACAGTCACCCACATGAAATCTGGCTCCCTTAGCTGCTAAACTATAGGACCAGCCCAAAATTACACATTTAAAATGCCTGGATTTCCAGGGGAAAAGGCATACCAGAAGGAGGAACAAAGAGTATGACTTTAGAAGTATAAAGACCAGGGATCAGCAGATGGTGTAATGGTTACATCTCTGGATTCCCACGAAATCGACTGCAGTTCAAGTCCCAGACCCGGAGACTTAAAACTCACGCTGGGCACATGAGTGTGTGTGCCCAAGATCCTGAGAGAAGAATGGAGGAGAAGGGATTGTGGCATGGCCATTCTCCCTGGGAGGTGATTTCTTGCTTTCTGTCTCTCTGGTGAGGGCACGTGCCCTCTAGCAAAAATCTCTCTTTAAAAAAAGTACAAAGGCCAAAGAGACTCAAAGGAGAAGAACTCAGCTACTTGAAGGGATCAGCAAAGGCTTCTTGGAGAAGATGGCCTGTGAGAAGGATGGCCAGAGGTGCTGGGCACGGCATCTCATCTCATGGCAAAGCAAAGGGGATGAGCAAGACTCAGAAGCTGGAAAGTGGGTCTCAAGCTGAAGGGACAGTAGATGGCAGAGCTGGAGTGCAGGGTGTGTGTGCCTCTAGCATGAGGTCTCTTCACATTCCGCTCTGGATCAGCTCTCCCGTCCACCGCAGCCCCTTGAGAACGAGACTGCTATGCCCTGTATTTCTGCCATCAACATCCCCTGCTTCTCAGGCATATCCTGAGCCGCCTTTTGCCTCTTACCTTTCCTGCTATAATGGCTCTCCCCTGAACTCTACTCTTTCATCTGATACTACCATCCCCCTGGAGAAGCCATCCAGAACGCCATGCACTGTGTTCACAAAGACCAAAGCCTGATGTGATTTGTCACCTGCGTCTTCTCACCTCGCCTGCGTCAGCCTCCCCCTGCCTCTGCGCTCTGGGACACAGGTCTTCTTGCCATTCTTTGGGAGAAAGATAAACTTCTTCCCTCCTCAGGGACTTTGCCTGTGCTGTTCTCTCTGCCTGAGCTTTCCCACGTTGTACGCCTATGGAGCAACCAAGGAAGCCCTCGCGAATGAAGTGTGATTTGAAAAGAGCAAAGGAGCAAGCCCTGTGGCTCTCTGGGCAAGAATGTCCCAAACAGGAAGTTGGCACAAAGGCCTTAAGGTGGAGTGCACTTGACACGTATGCGGAAAAGTGACAAGCCCGGGTGACTGGGGCAGACAGAGAAAGGATGAGAACAGCAGGAAGTGAAATCAGAGCCAAGAAGGGTTCGATTGTGGAGGGTTCTCCTGAGTC
>NW_006159739.1:187300-194218 GCF_000334495.1 Tupaia belangeri chinensis | reverse complement strand
GCCGTGGCTTTCGCTTCTGGGAAGATGGAAGATACTGGAAGGTTCTGAAGGAGTGACACAATGTGTCTTAGTTTTGTCTGTGCGGGTCTGTGTGTGGTGTTACTTTAGACAGTCTCACTAGCTGACTTAGTTTTAAAAGAACTACTCCAGGGACCCATTGATGGCATAATGGTTACATCATTGGACCCCCATGTAGTTGACCGTGGTTCAAGTCCTGGACCTGGCGGAAACAGACTGCCACATGGCCATCCTTCCTGGGGAGTGATTACTCGCTTTCTGTCTCTTTGTCTCTCTGGCGAACACATGCGCCCTATAGCAAAAGCTTCTCTTAAAAAGAAAAATGAAAACCTACTTTGACTGCACAGTATAGACTATGGCGGACCAAGGGAAGAAGCAGGAAGACCAGAGGAACTTCAGGGCTACAACTCAGACAGAAGGTGATGGTGACCTTGGTCATGACTGAGATAGTGGGTATGAGTGGGGAAAATGGTCAGATGTATTTTAAAGACGGAGCTGATGGTATTTGCCAGTGACGTGGGTTTCTCTTTGAACATCATATCTCTTCCCCCAGGCAGTGAGAGATGGCATAAGCTGTGACACCAGACTGCCTGAGTTCAAATCCCAGCTTTACCACTTATTAGCTGTGCGACCTTCAGGCACATCCATTTTTCAGTGCCTGTTTCCTTATTGGTAAAACACGGTGAATAAAATAATTACTTCATGAGGCTGACTGAAGGATTAAATTAGTTAATACTTGTAAAACACTTAGAACAGAATCTGACATACAGGGCTATGTGATTTTTGTGTTTGTTTTAAGATTGATTTTATTTTATATTTTAGTATTATTATTGTTTTAATTTGACCAAAGAGGGACAGAGAGCAGGAGAGAGGGAAAGTGAGAAAGCAAGCCACCAGGTCTGGGATTTGAACTGCCATCAGCCATGTGGGAGTCCAGTGCCTTAGCCACCACACCACACCCCAGGGCTATGTAAGTGTTTAGAGGACAAACAAGTGTTTCTGAAGCCCTAGCCTCAGCTCTGAGTTATGAGTTGTAATATCTTCCTCCAGCATTTTCACAGATTGCAGATATGTATTAAAATGGTTATTTAACAAATGTCTCTCTTCCTCACTACACTGAGAACTTCAAAAGGAAATAAACAGACTGTTGTGTTCACTCTTCTCTCCCTGATAATGAGAACACTGCCTGGCTTATGGTCACACTCATGAGATGCTTACTGATTTGAGGAAGGAATGATCACACTTCATCATAACTATCTTTTTATATTTTATCTACTCTACCAGGGTAGATTATTTTTTATCTCTAGTATCTAGTACAGTTCTAGGCACAAAGTAGGTGCTCAATAAATGCTGAACTGAAACAGGAGTTCTAGAAACATTTTTTGTAATTATTATACTAGATCTATGATACCTGTTACCAATCTGAAGGGTATTCGGCAAAAATGAACAGCAGGCATGGACAAATAGGAAAAACCTGGGTGCAACCAACTTTTTTTAATCGCTATGTTTGAAATAATATTCTTTCAAGTATGAGGCAGTATAGCAATAAGGAACTGTTGCTGACTATGGAAACAGTGATCATAAAGACAGAGGTGGGCACCGACCGATGTACCTTCAAACTGTAAGTCATCTACAGCTGCCATCCAGCCAGTGGGTCTTCTCCCAATTATGAAGGAAGAATTTTGCAGGGGTCTAAAAGGAAAAAAAATAAGTAAACTTAACAGGACAACAGAAAAAGATACCTGCGAACAAATCTTATTTCAGCATTAGAATGGTACTTGCGTTCTTTTCAGTGAGATTATCTCTCCAGGTTTGTACAAAGATAACCACTAAGCATCAGGTATCATTACAACCGTTAAAAGAAGCTAACCCTGGAGCCCAGCTGCAAGTGCTTGGGAGGCTGGAATATGTGTGGGATGCCAGGTTGGATTCCAGGGCCAACCTGATCCCACCAGGTCGGGTGGTGTTATCCTATCAATAATTGGGAGGCTGGGGCAGAAGAACGTCAACACCATGAGACTGTAGAAAATACCTATAGGGACTAGCAGGTGGTATAGTGGTTAAGGTGCTGGATTCCCACGTGGCCGATTGTGGTTCGAGTCCCAGACCCAGTGGCTTGAAACTTATGCCAGGCAAGTGTGTGTGCATGCCTCAAATCTCCAGGGGACAATGGAGAAGGGATAGTGGCATGGCCATCTCTCCTAAGGAGGGACTTCTTTCTCTCTCCCTCTTTCTTCCCCCTCTGTGTGTGTGTCTCTGACAAGCACATGTGCCCTATAGCAAAAATCTCTCTAAAGAAAAGAACCTTTTAAAAGAATTTAGTTCTTTTAAAGAATTAAAAGGTTCCACCCAATTTCCCTCACTGTGTTAATGTTTAGGGACTAGGTGCGGCCTGGAGGTGAAAGGATGAGAAAGGGGCGGCTGAGTATTGAGAGCGGAGAGCAAAGGCAGTGATTAAGCGCACAGGCTCTAGGGTCAGACAGACCTGGGTTTGATTCCCGATTCTGCGCCTTCTCTGATGTGTGTGTTTCTTGGGGCCTCAGTTTCCTCATCTGTAAAATGGGCTCATAATGGTTCCTACTCACACGACGTGAGGGGTCATTAAGAGAAACAATGCGTGTAAGGTGCCAGGTGCAGAGCCAGGCAATTAGTGAGTGCTGGAGGGCCGGCGATCCTGCAGCCTAGGACTCCGCGAAGGAGAGCCAGTCTTTTAGAGCAAGGGCCTGGCCGCAGCGCCCCGGGCGGGCAGGAGATCTTGGGCCCCTCAGTCCAGAACCGGCCCCGCAGACCCGGTCGCCTCACCTCGCGAGGCTCGGCGTCTAGCAGGTCGGGGGAATGTTAGGGCCTTGGATGCTCCACTCTGGTTCCGATCCAGCCGAGTTGCCGGAAGCCGGAGATCCGGGGGTGGGACTTCTCCGCCTCCTCCGGGTAGAGCTCCGCCTTCTTAAAGACACAGCAGCATCAGTAGAAGACGCTCCCAGAGACGTCAGCCGGCGACGGCAGGCAGAGCGGATTCTCTCCCCCGCCCCTCCGGAGGGTGAGCCTAGGGGTCTTAAAGACACAGGCGCCCCGGGGGCGGGGAGGGGAGGTGGCGTGGTGGGGTGGGCTTTCTGCGCTCGCCTGGCTCCAGGGGGCGCAGGGAATTTTCAAGAGTTTGGGGCTTTCCTACTGTTTGTTTATCCCCTTTTCTTAAGGAAGTAGGAAATAGGATAATGAGAGACGACTGTGAAAAGAAAAACTAAGTCACCACATCCTCAAGGCCACGGTTTCTTTGGGCTGTTAAGCTGGAACCCGAGAGGGAGTACATGAGACGATGACACCCCGAGTTAGGAGTGGGTGATGGAGGGCAGGGCAAGGTGGGCTCATATGCGCATCGCAGTTAAGTGTGGCCGTTCGTTTCTTCGCTCCACTTATGCCCTTGTGGGAATGGACCCGTATTGGCCTCAGCTGACCTCTGTGATCACCGCAAGGCCCAGCAAACGGCGGTGAACTCGCCCTGAGCGAACCTGGTAAAACACGTCTTTCCCTGCCTCCACCTTTTGCCTGGCTCCAGAACTTGGGGGACCGTTTTATGCTCCAAAGGAAAGCCTGCCCTCTCCTAGGACTTCTTTTTGCCCCTGGAGGCCCCTGGGCTTGGTACCACCTCAGTGCTCACTCCGAAGTGTGTGTGTCGCCCGTCTTTGCCAGCTTGTAAGCGCTTTAAGGGCAAGGGACTAGGGGAGTCTAGTCTCTGGGTTGGCAGCGCCCAGCCCTAGGCCACTCTGAAGGCTGTTCAGGAGTGAACAAGTTCTTGCTGTCTGGAGCAGGCCCAATTTCGCAGCTCGCTCAAGGTGAAATCTGACAATTCTGGCCTCACCACACTGGGCCCCTGTGGCCAATTGGAAAGACTTTGCATCTGACTAATAATAAACCAATAAATGAAGTATATATTTGAACTGGCATCATGATCAGGCTTTGCATATTGTACATAAGGATTTCTAGTTCTCAGAACAATCCTACAAGCTTGGGGTGATTCCTATCCTCATTTTATAAAGAGAAAGCTGAGGCTTATAATATGAACAGGGCACACTTTTGGTTTAATATATACCAAGAATGAATCTCAATTCACGAATTCAGAGGTGCCGGTGTATCAGATGCCTCTTATGCACCCTTTCAGATTGTCTTAGTCTCATCTGCTGCTTATTTCACACCACTGATCTTAGTCCAGCTTCAGCAGGTGTCACTTGAGTGAGCCTCCCCTTAAGTCTTTGCCTTAAGCTTCTCTTGTGCATCAAAGCTTGCTTCTTGATGCCGTGGGGTCATGGGACCCTGCTGGAACCATTCAGCACCCAGAAATGTGCGGTTCAGAAGTGCAGGTGTAGAAGTGGCTAATGTCTCATGGTGCAAATCTTTGACGGATGGACCAATGAGTGGCGAACACATGCTTCTCTGCATTTCCCCTCCAATGGATACCCTCAGACAGCTTTCAAACTGTCTTGCAGGTGGGACCAGCAGTTAGCATAATGGCTATGTCGCTGGACTCCCGTGTAGTTGACCGTGGTTCGAGTCCCAGACCTGGTGGCTTAAACCCACACCGGGCGCATGTACGTGCGTGCCCAAGATCCCAATGCGGCGTGGCCACCCTGGGGGGTGATTTCTCACTTTCTGTCTCTCTATCTCTGTCTTTCTGGTGAGCGCACACGCCCTATAGCAAAAACCTCTCAAAAAAAAAAAAAAAAAAAGAAAGAAAGAAAAAAGGAAAAAACAGTCTTGTAGGATCAAGCAACCAAATGACTTTGGAAGTGGCCAATTTGATCATGCAATAGCTCTTCCCTTCCGTTTTCTAACTTCTATACTTCACTCCTGATCCTTGGACTCACACTTGCCGACAAACCACACAGATGAGAAACCTACACTAAGGCATGTTGATCGAAATTGTGGCCCTCAAAACTAAACCTCAAGTTGGCAATTTGGAACTGGATTGCTTACCAGATGGCAACAACCCCATTGCTGATGATGGGCAGGGGGCAGGGTGGGAAGGAGATAGTGGTGGCATCAGGGTTATTTACGCTTCTATCTATGGTCGATTGGGCTGAAATGCAGACGTCAAGGTATTGGGTTATCTAGTCGCTATGACGCTGGAACAATAAGAGGGCAATGATTATAAGGATTAGGGAATAGACTAGCTTTTCTTTTTCTTTTTTTTAAAAGAATTACTTTATGCAGTATATTCTAGATGGGAAATCACATTTTGTATGCTGTGATGATGCTTAGTGAAAGAATGTAAATTAAGTTACAAAAAAAAAATAAGTTTCAGGAAAAAAAAAAATCCATTCGATGACCGCAGTAAGATATATAGCCCCCGCTAGGTGCTACTTTATAGGATGCCTAAAGTTAGACTTGTGTTCATGGAAATGTATACATCAGCTGTGTTTGCTGTGAAAATATTTAGATTAATTAAGATCTTTAGTAACTCAATACAAAAAATGGGGGTGGGGGAAACAGTATAGAAAGTAAACATAGATACCAGAGACAGTGTGGGAAGAGAGTGGGAGATAGCAGAGGGTAAGAGATAGGGAATTGAGGATGGGGGAGAAAAAAGCAAAATATACAGGAAACAAGAAATGGAAAATTATTTGTTGACAATAACATGTATGTTGATGTGCTTGATTGAGACAATATACAGTGTACTCTGCATGGAAAATCTCATTTTGCATGCTGTAATGATGTACAGTGAATGAATGTAAACAAATAAGAAAAAAAAGGAATTACTTTATTTAATTGTATTTATTATTGTTGTTGTTACTGTTATTATTTCATTTGACCAGACAGAGACTGAGACAGAGAAGAAAAGTGAGAAAACAAGCTGCCAGGTCCAGGACCCAGACCACAATCAGCTCCGTGGGAGTCCAGCACCTTAACCACCACACCACCTGCCAGCACCTGGACTGGCTTGCCTTAACCTCACTGGAAGTCTTGAAAAAAGGATAGCATGGGGCCAGCCAGTGGGTGGTTAAGGTGCTAGACTCTCACATGGCAAACTCTGGTTCAAGTCCCAGACCTGGCAGCCTGAAAACACAGGCACGCGTGCATGTGATGTGCCCAAAATCCTGAGAGGAGAATAGAGAAAAAAGGATTTCAGCATGGCCATCCCCCTGAGGTGTGATTTCTCACTTACTTGTCTCTAAGAAAGAAAGAAAAGAAAAGAAGATAGTGTTAAAAGTGCCAACTGTTAACTTAAGACACTTGTGAAAGCTAGAGAGTCTCTATAGCAGCTTTAAAGGAGATTCTTCTTCTTCTTCTTTTTTTTTTTTTTTTTTTGAGAGATTCTTGCTATAGGCACATGCACTTGCTGGAGAGACAGAAAGACAAAAAGCAAGAAATCACCCCCTGAAGAGCTACACCTCAGTCCCTTCTCCTCCATTCTCCTCTCAAGATTTTAGGCATGCACGCACATGCGCCTGGCATTAGTTTCAAGCTGCCTGGCCTGGGACTCGAACCTTGTGGGAGTCCAGTGCCTCAACTACCACACCACCTATAGGCCCCTCAAAGGTGATTCTTATTCATCTACTGCCTTGAAAAAGACCGGGCTGAAGGTCCAAGATCTAATTGAAGGGTGGCAAAGTTTTGAAGAACTGAATTCACAGCTTCTGTAGTCTCCATCAAAATGGGGGTGTTGGGACCAGCAGTTAGCGTAATGGCTATGTCGCTGGACTCCCACATAGTCAACCGCGGTTTGCGTCCCGGACCCGGTGGTTTAAAACTCACGCCGGGCGCGGGTGGCTGTGTGCCCAAGATCCCGAGAGGAGAATGGAGGAGAAGGGATTGCGGCGTGGCCATCCCCCCTGGGGGGTGATTTCTCGCTTTCTGTCTCTATGTCTCTCTGTCTGGCGAGTGCACACGCCCTATAGCGAAAATCTC
>NW_006159739.1:158134-186783 GCF_000334495.1 Tupaia belangeri chinensis | reverse complement strand
ATGTGTGCCCAAGATCCCGAGAGGAGAATGGAGGAGAAGGGATTGCGGCGTGGCCATCCCCCCTGGGGGGTGATTTCTCGCTTTCTGTCTCTATGTCTCTCTGTCTGGCGAGTGCACACGCCCTATAGCGAAAATCTCTCCAAAAAAAAAAAAAAAAGAATTAAAATGGGGGTGTTAACAGAAAGTGAGGGGGAACCTAAGAGCTGGGATGGGGATATTTGGGTGGAAAAGACTGAGACTCTCTTTGTCTTTCTTATAAAATCGGAATTTATTATTGCATGAATACACATGAGAATGAGACAGCTAGTGAGAAAGCACCCTCAACAGAGTCTTGTCACACCTAGAGCCCCTTCCCCCAGCCCTCCAGTTCCTTCTGACCAGGAGCACCCATACACATGCACCTCTCGCATGTTTTCAGGTTGACCAGTGGTCAGCCCTACGGCTTCCAGGCTTGCAGGACACAGGACACGTGCCTTACCGCTGCACCACAGCGGCTGGGCTGTCTAAGGCTTGACCATCCTCTGCTTCCACCTTCCCTTGAATCTGCCATCGTGGCAGAACTAAGCCCCTCTCCTTTGCCAAAGGAAGTCATACTCCTCTTACTCAGAGACGCTATACTGACACCCTGCACATTGCTTCATACCAAGGGACCGATTTAATTATAATGACATGCAGCAGGGACACCTGACCATGGGATCCACTGGTCTTGTCACATTACAGAGGTAGCCAGTCTAATAGGCAGACAGAATGGTTTGTTAAAGGCACAGCTAAGGCTCCAGCTTGGGGAAAACACTCAAGGGGATTAGAAAACTGTCCTCCAGCATGTAGTACATGCAGTGAACAAATGGCTCATAAATTATTGATGATGGTGCTTTGTTCTAAACACCTAGCATACGTGGATCTGCAAACCGAGAGACAGCAACTCCTACTATCATGTCCTGTGTTAGTGGAATTTATACTTTCCACCTCATGCTTTTTGTAATAAAGAATTATTTTATTTAACTTTATTTATTTATTTTAATTTGACCAAATAGAGACAGAATGAGTGAGAGATAAAGAAAGTGAGAAATCAAGTCGCCAAGTCTGGGACTCAAACCGCAGTTGGCCATGTGGGAGTCCAGCACCCCCAACCACCACACCACTTGCCGGCCCCAACCACTTCATACATTTAAGTTCTACTTGGAAGAGGTAGGGGGAGAGAGAACAGTTCTACTCCACTAAGTTTCACTGAACTGAAAGCTGTAACTGCCACCTAGGCATTTTTGGCTCCTCATGCCAGCACACCAACAGGTAAAGAAAGGACTGCTACATGGTGAAGATAACCTACCCCATGGAGAAGTTGGGAGGAGTCAGCAGAGGGCATAGTGGTTACGTTGCTGGACTCTCACGTGGCCGACGGTGGTTCAAGTCTCAGATCCAGTGTCTTAGAACTCATGCCAGGCACATGTGTGTGTGTGTGTGTGTGTGTGTGTGTGTGTGCGTGTCCAAGATCCCAGGAGAAGGTATTGTGGCATGGCCATTCCCCCCTAGGGGGTGATTTCTCATTTTCCCTCTCACTGTCTCTTTCTCTGTCTCTGGCAAGCACATGTACCCTAAGCAAGAACTTCTTTAAAAAAAAAAGAAGAGAAGAGAAAAGAAAAGAAATTGGGAGGATGATATCTGGAATTAGGGGATGGACTGGGCAACTCTTGGGACGTGCACACTTGTTGGTAATGATAAATGGCCAATGGCTGCAACCGTAGTCTGACCAGGCCGTCTAAGGGCTCAGATGCTCAGGAATCATGGTCTGGATCAATCCAAAGTGCTGGCTGAGGGTGGGGGAGATCTAGTTCAGGAAGTGAAGGTGGAGATGATGCTTAGTATTTTGGCCTTGATACACCTCAGCAGAGAATAGTTTGTTTTAAATAGCCCTTTTATACAGTTCTTTGCAAACTGAGGCTGACCTCTGCCATGAAAGGGACTCTGAGAAATAGACTTGTTCCTGCCCCAATCTTAGGAAAACAGTGAGGAGAATATATGTGTGTGCGTGCGCACGCACACACACATAATGTAAAAACATATGAAGATAATGTAAAAATGCATGAAGGCATACATGTAAATATATTGGGTCATCGGAAAAGTCATGTATTTTTCTGGTTTTCTAGTAAAAAGGCATCATGACTTTTCCGATGACCCAATATATGTAAGTCTTCCTGTATTTTTACATTTTTATATCCTTCCCATCAGGATCCTGGGCACACGTGCACCATTTCAAGGAAATACCCACATCTGCACCTTCATTTCTCAAATTTCTTCTTTACTTTCCAGTCTGAAGAATATTTTTCTAGCTTAACTCTTATTCACAAATCTTCTTCCTACCTGTTCTCCTCAGGGAGAACCAAATGGAGACTCTCTGAAGTCTCCATTTTTCTCCACATTTAGCTGCTTCCCTTCCCTAGGCAACCCCTTCAGTTAATTAAAAAACAAGTGTCTAGTGTGAGGATACACATGGGGATGGGGAAGCAGGTGTTTGGTCCTGGTAGCCCGATCTGATGAAAGCTGAGAGAAGCATTGTAGCTGGAGTTCGGAAAAAAGGAAGGAGACCAGGATTCTAAGCAGCTCTAGCAACTGCGCTGAGCTGCCCCCAAAATAGTCAAACACTTTTCTGACTAATTCATTCTTTCTCCATTAATCTACAGTGTCATCTCCATACATATTTCAAATAAGATAGACCGATGGTTAAAGAATCTGTCTTTTTAGTTAGCTCTCTATTCTCCTCTGTGTCACCACCATGCTATTTTTTAACTATTGTGGCTTTGTTATATTAATATTTCCTCATGCACTTCTTTTTCAGTATCGGCTTAGCTTTCTGTCTTTGTTCTTTCACGTAACTTTGAGATGCTGTGTTGAATTCCTGCTAGAATTTATTTGGCAACACATGGATCAATCTGAGGATAACTGGGGCCAGATAGTGGCTCAGTGGTAAGGCATCTGGGCCCACCTGGGGAGGTCCTGGGTTTGCATCCTGGGTCATCCCTGTATACACCAAATATGCACACTTACCTGTAACCAGAGCTGGTTGAGGCTGAGAAGGAATTAACCGTGAGGACCCTGTTGGGTCTTTCTCTTCCTCTCTCCCTCAAGATATAAATATGCTTTTTTAAAAATGGGAATAACTGAGACCAGCAGTTAGCATCATGGCTATGTTGCTGGACTCCCAAATAGTCGACCTCCATTCATATCCCGGACCCAGTGGCTTAAACTCACGCTGGGCGCATGTGCATGCGTGCCCAAGATCCCAAGAGGAGAAAGGAGGAGAAGGGACTGTGGTGTGGTCATTCCCCCTGGGGGGGTGATTTCTCGTTTTCTGTCTCTCTGTCTCTGTCTTTCTGGCGAGCATACGCGCCCTATAGCAAAAACCTCTCCAAAAAAAAAAAAATGGGAATAACTGAGATGTTTAAGTAGACACTCTATTCATGCTATGTGTGATCAACCACCCAGAAAGGGCCTAGACACAAGAGTACATGTCCCTGCTGCCAATGCGAATTGAGTCACCGGGGAAACTTTCCTGACACTCTATCACCACATTATTAAAGCCTTGTTTTCTATAGTTCTTTCGCCTGGCACATCGTGTCTGGATTACAATAAAAAAATCATGAGGCATGTTAGAAGGCAAAAAAAGTACTTTAAAGAGGTAGAGCAAGCATCAGAATGAGAGTCAGGCATGGCAGGAATGTCTAAATCATCAGATCAGGATTTTTAAAACTTTATTTTTATTTAACTTTATTTATTATTATTACTTTTAAGAGAGACAGAGGAAAAGAGGGAAAGTGAGAAAGAAAGCCAATCAAGTCATCAGGTCTGAGACTTGAAAAGCAGTCAGCCATGTGGGAATCCAGTGCCTTAATCACCACGCCACCTGCTGGCCCCAGACAGGAATTTTAAAACAACTATAATGAATACACCAAGGGACCCAACAGATGAAGTAGATGAGTAACATGCAAGAATAGATGAGTAATGTAAGCAGAGACTTAGAGACTCTAAGGAAGGATCAAGAAGGAATGCTAGAGATGAAAATGTGTACTAGACGCTAACAAGCCCTTTGATGGGCTCATTAGTAAACTGCACACACTAGAGGAAAGAATCTCTGAGCTTGAGGCTACGTCATAGAAATTTTCAAGTTGGCACCAGCAGTTTCTCCAATGGCTATGTTACTGGACTCCCATATAGTTGACCATGGTTCGAGTCCCGGACCCAGCAGCTTAAACTCACGCCAGGTGCATGTGTGTGTGCCCAAGATCCTGCGAAGAGAACAGAGGAGAGGGGATTACAACATGGTCATCCCCCTGGGGGATGATTTCTCACTTTCCGTCTCTCTGTCTCTCTCTGTCTTTCTGGTGATGGTGAGCACACGTGCCCTATAGCAAAAACCTCTCCAAAATAAAATAATCAAAGTCAAAATTTTACAGAAAGAAGTACTTAAAAAGCACAATAGAATATCTAAGATCAGTGGGATTTGAGCGTAATGTATGTGTACATATAACAGAAAAAAAACAGAAAAATTAGAATATTTGAAATAATAACAGAATTTTTCTTTTTCTTTTTTTTTTTTTTGAGAGATTTTCACTATAGGGCACGTGCACTCGTCAGATAGACAGAGACATAGAGACAGAAAGCGAGAAATCACTCCCCGGGGTGGGGGGATGGCCACGCCACCATCCCTTCTCCTCCGTCCTCCTCTCGGGATCTTGGGCATGCACGCACACGTGCCCGGCATGAGTTTTTAAGTCACCGGGTCCAGGACTCGAACCGTGGTCGACTACGTGGGAGTCCAGCGACATAGCCATTACGCTAACTGCCGATTCCCAATAACAGAATTTTTCTGACAAATTAATGTCAGATGAAAAACCACAGATCCAGGTATCGCATAGAATACCAAGCAGAATAAATGCAACAAACTAAATTTAAAAAATCAACCTATAACTTCTAAGCATATCATATTCAAACTCTAGAATATCTAAGAAAAAGAAAAATATTGACAAAAGCCAGAGGGGAAAACAACTTACCTATAGCAGTGCAATAATCGGTTTTAGAAATCTGTCAAGCTGGTGACACAGTTGGTGTGAAACCGAGCTGCAGTGCTGGAAGCCACGTGACTGACTGTGGGTTTGGACCCCTAGGTCGGCTTGAAAATATATCATGCACACGGCTCATGGTCCTGATGAGCTGGAGGGTTGGGGAGGGGAGAATCATGGCACAATGAGATCTTTTTGAGGGTGTTTCTCTCTCTCTGTTTCTTTCTCCCTCTTTCTCTCATGCATGTACACATTCTATTGTGACTAAAATAAATAAACTTTACAAAAAAGGAAGAGCATTAAAGAAAAAGTAAAGGCAATATAAAAGCTTTTGTTCGAAATAGGAATAATAACAACGATGTGTTTGAATATAATGCTCAATATGTACACACTTAGATATGTTCATGCATAAGTGAAAGGAACGACAGCTATAACGTAAGGGGCAAAAAGAGGAATTAGGAAAATTGTGTTCTTGTGGCACTTGCACTATTAGTGAAGCCATACAGTATTATTTGCAAGTGGACTTGTAAATGTATATTGCAAACTCTAGAGCACTAGAAAGACTTAAAAAGAATATAGCTGATATGCTAAGAAAGAACACGGATTTGAATAAAATGCTCAGTTAAAATCATAAAAGGTAGAAAAAGAGTAGAAGACAACAGTGAGAAAAAGGAACAAGGGCAGTGAGTAGAAAAGTGTAACAAATGTGTTAGATAGTAATCCATCTATATCAGTAGTCACTTCAAACCTTAACATTCCATTATACATACATCAATTAAAAACAGATTGTCGGGCCAGCAGGTGGTGAGGTGGTTAAGGAAGCAGGACTCCTACATGGCTGACACAGTTCGAGTCCCGGGCCTGGTGGTTTGAAAACATGCCGGGTGTGTGTGCATGCATGCCTAAAATCCCAAGAGGAGAGTGGAGGAGCAGCGATTACAGCGTGGCCACCCCTCCTGAGGGGTGATTTCTCACTTTCCCTCCTTCTGTCGCTGTCACTCTCCTCTCTGGTGATTGCACGTGCTCTATGGCAAAAACCTCAAAACAAAAACAGATTGTCAGGATGGATCAAAAAACAAGTCCCAACTATATACTGTCTACAAGAAACTCCCTTTAAATGTAAAAATACTTACAGATGAAAAGGAATAGAGAAAGATATATTAAGCTACAGTGATCAAAAGAAGCAGGAGTGGCTAGATTACTTCAGATGGAGCAGACTTCAGATCAAGGAAAGTAAATTTAAGAAGGATCATTACATAATTCTCTAAGATGACGTAGAAATCCTTAACATTTATGTGCCTTACGACAGTGTCAAAATACACAAGGCAGGGACCAGAAGTTGGCATAATGGCTATGTTGCTAGACTCCCATGTAGTTGACTGTGGTTCGAGTCTTGGATCCGTTGGCCTAAACTCACGCCGGGCACGTGTGCGTGCGTGCCCAAGATCCCGAGAGGAGGATGGAGGAGAAGGGACTGTGGCGTGACCATCCCCTTTGGGGGGTGATTTCTCGCTTTCTGTCTCTATGTCTCTCTCTGTCTTTCTGGCGAGCGTACATGCCCTATAGCAAAAAACCTCTTCAAAAAAAAAATATATATATATGAGGCAAAAACTGATGGAACTACAAAAAGAAAGAGATTCAACACCTTTCTAACAACTATGGACAGATTCAGCAGGCAGAAAATCAGAAAGGACAGACTAGAACTCAAGAGCAGCATCAATCAACTGACTGTAACGGACATCTACAGACCTCTTTATCCAACAATAGCGGATATACATTCTTCTCAAAGTGGAACATTCGCCAAACTATCTTGATGACACATGGGCCATAAAACTCACCTTATCTTATCTTATGGCCAAGTTTGGGCCATAAAACACACCTTAACAAATGAAAAAGAATAGAAGTCATACAAGGTGTGATCTCAGAGGAATCAAACTGGAAGTCAATAACAGGAAGGTAGCTGGGAAATCCCCAAATACTTAGATACTAAACACACTTCTAAATAACACAAGTTAAAATAAACAAACATTTAAAAAACCAAACAAACAAAATAAACAAACAAACAAAAAACCCTCAAGCACCAATAATGGCATGGTGGTTATAGTGGCTGGATCCCACATGGCCCACTGCACAGTTGGGGTCCCAGAACCAGTGACTTCAAAACCATGCCAGGTATGTGTGTGTACATGCCCAAAATCCCGAAAGGAGGGAGAAATGGAGGAGAAAAAGCACTCCGTGGGGGAAGGGGTGCTTTTTCACTTTCCCTGTCTCTCTCCCTCATTCTGATGAGTACATGCACTGAGCCCTCTGACAAATGAAAAAAAAGACAAAAAACTAAAAACCCCTCAGGCCAGCTGGTGGCACAATGGTTAAGGCACTGGATTCCCACATGGCTGACCAGTTTGAGTCCCAGACCTGGCAATTTGGTTTCTCATTTTCTCTCTGTCCCTCCTCTCTCTCACTCTTTCTCTCTGGTGAGTGCATGAGCATATGCACCCTATAGCAAATTTAAAAAAATAATAGTAAATAAATAAAATTAAATAAAATATAATTATTTTTTAAATGTACAAAGAACACTTGGGATATGACATTAAAAGCAGAAGACCGGGGGAATCAGCAGTTAGCGTAATGGCTATGTCGCTGGACTCCCACGTAGTCGACCGTGGTTTGCATCCCGGACCCGGTGGCTTAAAACCCACGCTGGGCGCGTGTGTGTGTGTGCCCAAGATCCCGAGAGGAGAATGGAGGAGAGGGGATTGTGGCGTGGCCAGCCCCTCTGGGGGGTGATTTCTCGCTTTCTGTCTCTCTGTCTCTCTCTGTCTGTCTGGCGAGCGCACCTGCCCTATAGTGAAAAACCTCTCAAAACAAACAAACAAACAAACAAAAAACAGAAGACCGGGACCAGCAGGTGATGTAACAATTATGTCACTGGACTCCCATATAGTTGACAGTGGTTCAAGTACCGGACCAGGTGGCTTAAGACTCATGCTGAGGTTGTGTGTGTGCCCAAAATCCCTAGAAGAGAATGGAGAAGGGACTGAAGGTGGCCATCCCCCCAGGGAGTGATTTCTCTCTCTCTCTCTCTGTCTCTCTGCCTCTCCGGTGAACACACACGTCCTATAGCAACAATCTCTCTCTCTAAAAAAGCAGAATACTATTTATATTGGCATTCAAAAATGAAATGCTTAGGTATAAATCTAACAAAATATGTATAAGGTCTACAGGGGAAAAGTACAAGATGCCGATGAAAGAAATCAAAGAACTTCTAAAATGGAAATATATTCGTGTCCATGGATAGAAAGACATACTATTGGCAAGATGTCAGTTCTTCCCAATGTGATCTATATATTCCACAGAATTCAGTAAGTTATTTTGTGGATATCAACAAACCAGTTTTAAAGTTTATATGGAGACAAAGGACCTACAAGAGTCAACACCATAATTAAGGAGAAGAATAAAGTCAGAAAATTGACACTACCCAACATCAAGACAGAGGTATTAGTGACAGAATAGACTAGTAGATTAGTAGAACAAAGTAGAGTCCAGAAATTGAACCACATAAATACACCAAGTGATCTTTGACAAAGGAGTAAAGGTAATGCAATGGAAAAAGACAGGGTCCAGCCAGTGGCGTGGTGGTTAAAGTGCCAGGATTCCACATGGCTGACTGTGTGGCTCAAGTCCCAGACACAGCAGCTTGAAACACAGGCTGGGTGCATGTGCATGCGTACGTGTGCCCAAAATTCCAAAAGAAGAAATGAAAGAGGAGGGATTGTGACATGACTATCCCCATGAGGTAGTTGCTTTTTCACTTTCCTTCTCTCTCCTTCTCTCCACAAGCTCACATGTCCTCTAGCAAATTTTAAAAAAAGATGGTCTCTGAACAAATGGCACTGGAACAAGTGGATATCCCCATACCAAAAATAAGAATAATAATAATCTAGATGTAAAGATTACACTTCTCGCAAATATTTAATCTAAATGAATTAAAGACCTAAAAGTAGAACACAAAACCATAAAATTCCTAGAAGAAAATCTAAATGACCATAGGTTTGGTAATAAAATTTCCATATTTAACACCAAAGGCATGTTCCATTAAAGAAATGTTTGATAAACTAGATATCACTAAGATTAAAAACTTATCTCCAAAAGACACTATCAAGAAGATCAAAGGGGCAGCCTGTGGCATGGTGGTTAAGTTGGTTCGATTCCATGTGGTCAACTACACAGACTGAGTTCTGAACCCAGAAGCTTGAGACAGATTTTGGGCACATGTATGTGCATACCCAAAATCCTGAAAGGAGGGAGAAATGGAGGAGAGAGGATTGTGTCATGACCATTCCCCATTGGGGGTACAGTCTCACTTTCCCTCTCTGTTTCCTCCAGTGAGCACATGTGCTCTCTGGCAAAATTTTAAAAAATCAATAAATAAAGAGGATGAGCAAATAAGCTACAGAAAGGGAAAAAAAGGTTAATAATAGATAGATGTAATAGACTATTACACAAAATATACAGAGAGCCCTTAAAACTCAACAGTAAGAAAATGGATAAAACTGGGCCAGTAGGTGGCATAGTGGTTGAAGCACTGGACTCCCATATGGTTGACCGCAGTTTGATTTCTGAACTCTGTGGCTTGAAATTCACACTGGGGGTGTGTACATGCATGCCCAAAAGCCTGAGAGGAGAATGGAGGAGAAAGGATTGTGGCATGGCCATCCCCCTTGGCAGGGGGAACTTCTTACTTTCTCTCTGGCAAGCACACATATCCTATAGCAAAAAAAAAAAACAAAACAACAACAACAACAACAAAAACCTCTGTCTAAAAAAATAAATAAATAAAAAATAAAAAAGGAAAGAAAGAATAAAGAAAAAGAAAGAAAATAGATAAAAGGAAGGACATTTCAACAAAAAAAAATTGTACAGATGACAAATAACTATATAAAAGATAGTCATTATTGGGACCAGCAGTTAGCGTAATGACTATGTCACTGAACTCCCATGTAGTCAACCGTGGTTTGACTCCTGGACCCAGTGGCTTTAAACGCATGCTGGGCGCGTGTGCGTGCGTGCCCAAGATCCCAAGGAGATTGGAGGAGAAGGGATTGTCGTGTGGCCATCCCCCTGGGGGGTGATTTCTCGCTTTCTGTCTCTCTGTTTCTCTTTGTCTCTCTGTCTTTCTGGTGAGTGCATGTGCCCTGTAGCAAAAAACCTCTCCAAAAATAAAAAAGAAGATAGTCACTATTGTGTCACTAGGGAATGCAAATTAAAATGAGATACTACTACATACATATTAGAATAGCAAAAAACCTCAAAATACTGATAACATGAAATGCTGGTGAAGATGTAGAGCAACAGAAACTCTAATTCATTGTTAGTTAGAAAATAAAAATGGTACAGTCACTTTGGAAGATGGTGTGGCAGTTTCTTTCTTTTTCCTTTTCTTTCTTTTTTTATTTTTGGAGAGGTTTTTGCTATAGGGTACGTGCGCTCCCCAGAAAGACAGAGAGAGACAGAGAAACAGAAAGCGAGAAATCACCCCCCACCCAGCGGGGATGGCCACGCTGCAATCCCTTCTCCTTCATTCTCCTCTTGGGATCTTGAGTATGCACACACATGCACCCCACATAAGTTTAAGCCACCGGGTCTGGGACTCGAACTGTGGTCGACTACATGGGAGTCCAGCAACATAGCCATTATGCCAACTGCTGGTCCCAACAATTTCTTTCTTTATTTAAAAAAATATATATTTTCTTTAACTTTATTTATTTATTTATTTATATTTTTAATTTGAGCAGAGAGGGACAGAGAGAGAGAGTGAAAGTGAAAAAGTAAGCTGCCAGGTCTGGGACTTGAACCATGGTCAGTCATGTGGGAGTCCAGCACTCTTAACCACCACACCACCTGCTGGTCCCAGGCAGTTTCTTATAAAACTAAACATTTTCTTATTGTACAATTCTGAAATTGTATTTACTGAAATAGGTTACAAACTTATATCCATACAAACATTGGCATAAAGATATTTATAGCAGTTTTGTTCATAATTGCCAAAACTTGGGAACAACAAAGATGTCTTCAGTAGGCGAATGAATAAACTGTAGTACATCTAGAAAATGGAATGTCATTCAGCATGAAAAAGAAATGAACCATTAAGCCATGAAAAGACATAGAGAAAATATAAATGCATATTACTAAATTTTTTAAAAAGCCAATCTGGGGACCAGCAGATGGCTTAATGGCTACGTTGCTGGACTCCCATGTAGTCGCTGGGGTTCAAGTCACAGAACTGGTGGCTTAAACTCACACCAATACGTATGTGTGCATGCCCAAGATCCCGAGAGGAGAATGGAAGAGAAGGGATTGCGGTGTGGCCACCCCCCCTGAGGTGATTTCTCGCTTTCTGTCTCTCTCTGTCTTTCTGGCGAGCGCACGTGCCCTATAGCAAAAACCTCTCAAAAAAAAAAAAAAAAAGTCAATCTGAAAAGGCTACATTCTATATCATTCCAACTGTATGACATTCCGGAAAAGGCCAAACTCAGGGACAGTAAACAATCAATGGTCAATAGGAGATTGAGGTTTTGGGGAAGGAATGACTATGTGGAACACAGGATTTTTACGGCAGTGAAGCTATTGGGTTGTTGGAAAAGCCATGATGCATCTTTGCATAGAAAAAATATGTCATAGGACCAGCTGATGGCATAATGGTTACGTTGCTGGACTCCTACATAGTAGACCATGGTTCAAGTCCTAGACATGGCAGCTTAAAATTCACTCTGGGAGTATGTACACGTGTGCCCCCCAAAAATTCCTTGAAAAGAATGGAGGAGAAGGGATTATGGCATGGCCATCCACCTGGGGAGTGACTTTTCGCTTTCTATCCTTCAGTGAATGCCCACGGCCTATAATAAAAATCTCTTTAAAAAAAAAAAGGGAAGAAAAAGAAATATAGGTCATGGCTTTTCCAACAGTCCAATGTATGACACTATAATGATGGAAACAGGTCGTTATACATTTGCCCAAACCCATACAGCGTACACCCCGGAAGTGTTCCCCAATATAACAGTGGACTTCGGGGTAATGATGTGTCGATGTAGGTTCATCAAGTGGAACAAATGTGTCCCTCTAGTGCCAGGTGTTAACAGTGGGGGTGGCTGTTGTGGCAGGAGCATGGGGGACATGGGAACTCCCTGTACTTTCTGCTCAATTTTGCTATGAATCTAAAAGTGCTCTTAAAAAAAAAAAAAAAAAAAAAAAAAGACCTGTTAAAAAGTAAGAACTGGCATGATCCCAGGGATCATGGCAAACAGAGGCTCTGCGCACCTGAGGGTTGTTACTGCTTGAAGAGGCAGGCTCTGTACTTCATAGGTACAATACGTGGCGTTTGCGGCGAGGTGTTCAGAAATATTGTCTTTGGAGCTGTTCTGTTCCTTCCTAAATTCAGTTTATGTGGTAGAGGCTACTGACATCTTTTTGGAAGTGGCAGTCAGCTTTCATGTCACCCTTCCCTCTGTGACCTGACACTCAGGTGTTCAGGTATGTAAATGCCTCAGGATAGCGTTCCGTGTGCCAAAACCTTAGCTTTCGTTGGGCCACTTCCCCTCTCTGAGCTTCGGCTTCCTTGCATAAAAAAGCAAGTGGTTTTAATGTGTATTAAAATACTTTCCAACACTGAGTTTCTGTGACTTTTCTTTCAGTTTCTCCAACAAGCCATACTTGGCTTCTAGGCCTTGGGCCATGCGGATTTCTTCCGCCAGAATCACTGCTCCCACTTGGCCTGGCTAACTGTTTGCAGTCTTTCTGGTTTCAGCACAGACATGGCTTCTTCAGGGATGTTCTCCTGACCTCTCTACAAGAAGTAGCCGTGCCCTTTCTTCCAAGCCCCTAATCCCCATCACTGTAATTACCACCCAAAGTAGTCATTTTTGTTTGTCTCTTCGCTGAACTAGGCGTGCGCTATGACTTCCTTGAGACCAGATAGGGTGTTTTATTATTTTTTAAAATAAATCAATAAATTAATTGTTTTTTAAAGAATTATTTTGTTTAACTTTATTTATTTATTTACTTATTTAAATTTGACCAGAGAGGGACAGAGTGAGAGAGAGAGAGAAAGTGAGAAAGCAAGCTGCCAGGTCTAGGACTCGAATGGTGGTCAGTCATGTGGAAGTCCAGTGCCCGTAACCACCACGCCACCTGCCAGACCCTAATTAATTTTTTTAAGAGAGATTTTTGCTTACGCTTGCCAGAGACATACATACAACATACACAAGATCAGGAGCACTTGGGAGGGAGAAAGTAAGAAACCACCCCCGGGGGGAATAGCCATGTTGCAATCTCTTTTCTCCCATTCTCCTCTCGGAATTTTGGGCACGCTCGCACATGGCCCCAACATGAGTTTCAAGTCACTGAGTCAGGGCCCAAACCACGGTTGGCCATGTTGGGAATCCAGCGCCTCAACCATTACACCACCTGCTTTATTTATCACTTCACTCCCCGTGCTTATGGGAGTCGCAGACCCCAATTTCTCTGGGGACAGCTTCAGCTCTGTCTCTCCCACAGGAGGTTCCAGATCCATAGCCCTAGGGGGGGACTCTGCATCCAGAAATATTCAACCACCAGCTGGAAGCTGTGAGTGGACATCTTTCATTTGAAAAAGAACAATTTATATTATTGACAGCAGAATGAACATTAGAATCTATTATCTTGCAATAGATTTTTTAACAGAGTCCCTTTAAGTGTGACCTTTTAAAGTATTTGTTTTTAAAAATTAATCAGAGGGAGCATTTAAGACCCGGAATCTCCCAATTTAAGAATCTCTCAAAAGCTGAGGCAAAGAATTTGAGATGATAATGATTAGAACAGACCTTTGTGCACCTGGCATGGAATTTTCCATTTTATTGACAGGAAGGCAAACACCTTCTAGCTGGCACCTTCCTCTTGTCTGGGGTTGGCTGCTCCCACCCTGCACCTTTGTTCGGCTCCACCCAGTGTCTCCTGGCTGCCGACTCTCTGCCCATCGGCCTCAGAGTCAGTGCTGGCTGTGCCGAGGTGCCCAGATGGGGCTGCCCCGGGCAGGGCTATGGCTGAAGAGGCTCTGGGTTTTCTTGCAGTTGACTGTGCAGGTGGCTGTGGGCAAAGTGCTACTGACACTGTTTCCAGAGAGAGTCAAGCAGCACATCCTGGCCCTGGGTCAGAAGACGGGCATAGCCAGGAACCCCAACTTCGCTCACGACAACTGGATCCCAACCTTCTTCAGTACCCAGTATTTCTGGTTCGTCCTGAAGGTCTATTGGCAGCGACTGGAGGACACGACTGAGCCAGGGGGTCTGGCCCCAAACGGCCCGGTGGTCCACCTCTCAGGACAGAGGTGTGACATTTGGGACTTCATGCAAGGTCAGGAGTGCTTGAGGGGTACTTGAACTAGCGGTGGTAGCGGGTGGGGGAGTGGAAAGCCCTGAATTCTTCTTCTACTCCAGCTGATCCCTTGGAGACTTCCTGTGCTCTGCCTGCTTCCAGAAACGAGGGATTCTCCTGGGAGCTGATGGTCTGAGTGGCATCACTACCTTCTGAGGCGCTCAGATCACAGACCACCACCTCTGGCTTTAGAGCCCCTCGACGCTGCTCTGCTCTCATGCTGCAGTCTCCCCCGTCATTTGGACCAGAGCTTGGGGGTGCTCTTTGCCCACCTCTGCTGGGTTAGCTCCTGTTCATGCCTCAGCCTTTGGCTCAGTGATGCCAACCACACTCCCCCAGATGAGGCTGTCCCTCCTACATGCTTGGTTAATGCCCCAAGCTTTTCTTTATTTTCCCGTCACAGTGTGTACTCACGTGTGGGCATTTGATTAAGGGGTGCAAGTTGCAAACTCGGTGCATGTGGAGGCCGTTGCTTGACCATTTGCTGTGCTCCATGCCTGATGCTGGGATGTGGTAGCTGCTCAGCAAACACTTGTTTAAGATCTCCCCGCCCCAGTATCCAGGCAAACCAGTTCCATCTGTTTCAGTTCTTTTTTTTTTTAATTCAACTTCAGAGGCTTTTTTTTTTCTTTCCTTTATAATTATTTATTTATTTTAAATTTGACCAGAGAGAGAGGGAAAGTGAGAAAGCAAACCACAAGTTCTGGGACTCAAACCATGGTCAGCCATGTGGACGTCCAGCACCCTAGAGGGGTACTTGAACTAGCGGTGGTAGCGGGTGGGGGAGTGGAAAGCCCTGAATTCTTCTTCTACTCCAGCTGATCCCTTGGAGACTTCCTGTGCTCTGCCTGCTTCCAGAAACGAGGGATTCTCCTGGGAGCTGATGGTCTGAGTGGCATCACTACCTTCTGAGGCGCTCAGATCACAGACCACCACCTCTGGCTTTAGAGCCCCTCGACGCTGCTCTGCTCTCATGCTGCAGTCTCCCCCGTCATTTGGACCAGAGCTTGGGGGTGCTCTTTGCCCACCTCTGCTGGGTTAGCTCCTGTTCATGCCTCAGCCTTTGGCTCAGTGATGCCAACCACACTCCCCCAGATGAGGCTGTCCCTCCTACATGCTTGGTTAATGCCCCAAGCTTTTCTTTATTTTCCCGTCACAGTGTGTACTCACGTGTGGGCATTTGATTAAGGGGTGCAAGTTGCAAACTCGGTGCATGTGGAGGCCGTTGCTTGACCATTTGCTGTGCTCCATGCCTGATGCTGGGATGTGGTAGCTGCTCAGCAAACACTTGTTTAAGATCTCCCCGCCCCAGTATCCAGGCAAACCAGTTCCATCTGTTTCAGTTCTTTTTTTTTTTAATTCAACTTCAGAGGCTTTTTTTTTTCTTTCCTTTATAATTATTTATTTATTTTAAATTTGACCAGAGAGAGAGGGAAAGTGAGAAAGCAAACCACAAGTTCTGGGACTCAAACCATGGTCAGCCATGTGGACGTCCAGCACCCTAACCACCATGCCACCTGCTGGCCCCTCTGTTTCAGTTCTTAAAGACCTCTCTGGTCAGTTTCCTCTTTTTTTGTCCTCACGGTTTACCTTCCAGACAGTACTTCTTTCTCTCCCTAGTGCCTCTCTTCTAATCCAATTTATGAATGGCTGCCAGATTGCACGTCTCTAAATTCATCCCAGCTCAACCATCTTCAGGGGCTCCCCTCTGCGCTCAGATGAAGCCCAGGCTCGGCTGAGAATGCAAGGACCTCCCTGGTCAGGCTCTAGCTTTCCTCCCAATTTCACCTGAGCTTTCCCTCACACTCATTTTGTCCCAGTGAATGCTGGGCCGTGTCCATCCCTTGCGTTTTCCCCTTCTCTCTCCCTTTGCTGATATGGTTGACTGGCCTGGAGCCCCCTTATCCTCCACCACCAAGGGCCCATAGGCCCATTCAGAGTCTGGGTCTCATGCCTCCTCTTCCATGAAGCCCCATCAGATTACTATGGTTAGGCTTCTGTATTTGTGGCTGTATGCCTGCACCTGTCCTTGGACACTGCTTCTTCCTGTCCAGCACCCGGTTACTCAAGCACCAGGTTAATCTTATCTCCCTGCCCAGTGGGGAGGTCAGCAGAAGACTTGAGTCTGCCTTATCTCTGCATTCCTCTGGCATGCTCAGCCCAGGGACTAGACACAGCAGGTGGAGTAGAGAGGCCCCTGAGGTGGCTGGCCAATCTGGTGTTTTTCAAAGCCTGTTCTTTAGAACCCAAGGCCCATCGATAAGTAGGATGCCCTGGCCAAAGCCGTGTGCAGGTCACATGCACATGCACAGGGCGCGTCAGCATGGAGAAGGCTCTGAGAAGCCCTGGAGTTTAGAAGCAGACACGCGTTTGAAACCACAGTACTTGGCACTCAGTTTAACACAGCACCGGCTAATTTTCCTAACACATGCACCACTCTCCACCTGAGGAAATACCCATAATCACTGTGCTGGTTCCAACAAATTCCATTTGGGAAATGTTGACCTCATCCCATCCGCCTTGTTTTAAAAGGGAAATGGAGAGAACTAAGAGGCCAAGGTAACAGCCAGCCAGTGACCCAGTCCCACCCAGACTCAGGCAGCTTCCTCTTATTTTTTCAATGCACCTCAACAAAGCCTCCTTGAGCACCTCCTATGTACCAGGCCCTCAAATGCATGCCAGGGACTGAACTGGGCAAGAGCCTGCTCTGTGGCTCTATCAGTTTATGTTCTCAGAAAACAGACAACTAATAAGCAAGTCCTTGCAGTCCCAGGGGATGGGGAAGCTAGAAGAAGTCTGACATTTGCCTGCGGGATTCAAGGTTTCCTGGAGACTTTGGAACTAGGCCTTGAAAAATGAGTAGCTTGAGAAGGAAAAAGGGGAGAGTGTTCAAGTGGAGGGAAGAGCAAGGGTTTGTTTTTTTCTTCCTTTCTTTTTTCTTTCTCTCTCTCTTCCTTTTTCATTCATGATTTTTAAACCACTGTGCACAAATGACCTCAATTTATTCAACAAGCATTCCCTAAACAACCACTGATACTAAAAATGACGAGAATAACAACTAACTTTTGCCACATGTCTGTTACGTGTCAAGCTCTGTAATAGAACCAGCCACTTGGCTAAATGTTAATCATCTCAAGATCGATTCCTTGAAAGCCAACTTGCCTCATCACCAGTTCGCAGAATTTACTTGCATGGTTTAACTGTCCTCTCTGAGGGCCAGAGTACATTCTAAAGGCCGTTCAGTTTTTCTCTATTCCCTGCTGCTGCAGCTGAGACTAACGAATGGGGAGAGAAGACCGAAATGCAAAAGAAAACTGTTGAAGGACCAGCAGATGGAATAATGGTTATTTTGCTAGACTCCCACGTAGTTGACTATAGTTCAAGTCCTGGACCTGGCGGCTTAAAACTCAATGCCGGGGCATGGTGGCGCCCACCCTCTGGCAAAAACCTATGGAGGCTGGAGGATTGCGGCATCGAGTCCATCTCACTCTCTCTCTCTGTCTCTCGGGGACAGCAGGTGGCATGGTGGTTAAGGCACTGGACGTTCCCACATGGCTGACCATGGTTCAAGTCCTGGACCTGGTGGCTTGCTTTCTCACTTTCCCTCTCTCTGTGTCTCTCTTTGGTCAAATTAAAATAAATGAATGAATAAATATAAATAAATAAATATTAAAAACAAACAAACAAAAAACTCAATGCCAGCACGTGTGCCCAAAATCCCTAGAGGAGAATGGAGAAGAGATTGCCGTGGGGCCATCTCTCCTGGGGGTGATTTCTAGTTTTCTGTCTCTTTGTCTCTGTCTCTCAGGTGAGTACAAGCACCCTATAGTAAAAATCTCTCTAACAAAAAAGAAAATAGAGTTGGCTTTCAGCATGTGGACTTAGAGTCCTCTGAAATAATAGGTCCTGGTAAGACAAACAGAAACTTCTGGCCTCTGCCCTGGAAGCCCTCATAACCCAGAGCAGCAGACAGTGTAATAATAGAGGGAAACGGGGTTCCAAGGGAAGGAGACTCTCACAGGGTAGGGTAAGGAGGTGGCCAAGGGAAGGCTTCCTGGAAGAGGGGATGGTGAGCTGCTTGTCTAGGGACAATGAAGCCTTGAAGTGTGTGAGGGAGGGGAGATAGAGAGCAGAGGCAGCAGCCATCTGAGACTTGGAGAGGCAGCATTCAGTTTGGCAGACATAGGATGCCGGAGACAAAACGGGGTGAAAGATGAGGCTGAAGAAGTTGTCAGGGACCAGAACCCATGTGGGGGGCCATGTGTGTCTTACCTACAGGTAGACTTTATCCTAAGGGTATTGCTAAGTTCCGAAAGGGTTTTCAAGTGGGGAGTTAACCTGACTGGTTCCGCTTATTAAAAAGATCACCTGTCACTGCTTTGAAAACCCACCAGATTACTAAAAATCTCAATTGTATGCTTTGGGTATAAACCGTGAATTCATTTTACAGCCACACACTTGGAAGATTCTTTACAGATAATCTAAAGCAACCTCTTTGTTTTTCAGATGCACAGGCCCAGAGAGGTAAAGACTTGGTGGAAGTCAACACAGCAGGTTCTCAGTACAGCCCGAATTCAAACCTGTGCCTTCTGACCTAGCTAGTGTGCTTTTTATTATCGGATAAGACAATGAGGGCTTGGAGGAATTCTCGGTCACCTCCCACCCTCTGTATGTCCATGTCCACGCGTACATACAATATACACAAGCTCTTAGACGTGCGCTACACACACACACACATACAGCAAAGTACCAACATGCTAGTTAGCAAAAAAGCAAGTGTCAGATTTACTTTCTGGGTACCTGAAACTCGCTTTATCTCAGTCCGGTTTAAAATCTTCTAGTATCTCTCTAAGTGCACTTACAAAGTGTTTTCTAGTAACTGCAGATGGAATTTCCTTGCAGAGGGAGCCTGGTGCTGGGGTAGCTCACTAGCGTGGGAGTCATGAGAACTGAGTTCAAGTCCAGCTCTATTACAGAACTGCTTTCTCTTTCATCAAAGGAGTTGCACTTGACAGTCTTGCCCGGGATTCTAGAATTTCTCTGCACTGCGTCCTGTGGACACGGGCAGGATGCCAACCCTCAGCACAGCCACCCCTTGCACCCACCCTTCCTCTTTCTACTACCAGGAAAGCAGAGAACTGAGTTTAAACTTTGTCCTCAGGACTGATCACTGTATCCAGCCACACTATAAATAATTAAACAAATGTTCTTGCCTCTTCCGGGGTCCTAATCAATGCATGTTGATTTTATTTTCCAATTAAAAACAAAATTTCAGACAGCTAATATTTATAGTGGGTCCTGACTTTACCTCTTTGGGGTTCTTATCTGAAGAGTGACTGGGGTCACTGGAGATCAATGACAGGCCACTTGACCATGACTGCCTTGGAGCCTCCCCTGCTGAGACCTGGGCCTCCCTGTCACATGGGCAAAGAACCATCATGCAATCAACCAGCAGGAACTGAGGTCCACTCAATGCCTCCTAGGGCCTCATCTGACTTATCTGCATGCCAAAGACAGGAGAGCTTTGTGCCTCCAGACAAACCGGCCTGTTTCTCCTCCTATACTGAGAAATGAGGACTACGTAACTAACTGTGTTTCTCCTTTTATGTGGCCAACAAGAAACTGAGAGTCAAGTATATCGGTCAGTTTAAACACAGACAGAGGACCCTTTCTTAGGGTCTATTTATTTGTGTACGAGTTTTCCTCCTATTCCATGCCTCTCAGAGAGGCTTTTTTTTTTTTTTTTCTTTTGCCAGAGAGCACAGACATGTGCCAAAGTCAGAGAGGAAACAGAAAACAAGCGCCACAGGGCATGGTCACACCACAATCCTTTCCCCTCTGTTTCACCTCCCCTTTGGGATTTTTGGCACACATGCATATGTACCCAGAATGTCCCTCAAGCCACCAAGTCCAAGACTCAAACCATGTGGTCAGCCATGTGGGATCCAGTTCCATTAACCACCAGGCCACAGGCTAGCCCTTTTTCTTTTCTTTTCTTTTCTTTTCTTTTCTTTTCTTTTCTTTTCTTTTCTTTTCTTTTCTTTTCTTTTCTTTTCTTTTCTTTCTCTTTTGTTCTTTAGTTTCTATTTAACGTTTTATTATATATGTAAGCTGCTTCAAATCCTTCATACAAGTAAGAGGATGTATAACTAACCAAATCAACCACAGCAAATTAAGATGCCCACTGCTCCCCATCTCTCAGCAGGCCCTGACAATTCCCCTTCTCCTCCCTTTTACTTTTTGAGAGGTTTTTGCTATAGGGTGTGTGTGCTTGCCAGACAGACAGAGACAGAGAGACAGAAATCACCCCTCAGGGGGGATGACCACGCTACAATCCCTTCTCCTCCTTTATCCTCTTGGGATCTTGGGCATACACGTACACATGCCCGGTGTGAGTTTAAGTCACTGGGTCTGGGACTCGAACCGCAGTCGAATACATGGGAGTCCAGTGACATAGCCATTACGCTAACTGCTGTTCCCGCCCTTCTCCCCTTCTCTACACACACTTACCCAGGCTCCTCTTATTTATCATGTGACCTTTTCCAATGTCCCTTAGTTAGGCATTGGAAGACTTAGGGAACCACGAGCAACTACTTCTCCCCCACTTCTCCTCTTACTCTCAGCCCTTTCTCCATCAAGCAGTCAGGATGATCTTCAAGTAAAAGTGTGATCATTAGGCAGCCCTGCTATAGCAGTCAGAGTTCTGTTTTGCAAGCAACAGAAATGCACTGGTTTTCTTAGTCTCTCTCTCTCTCACACACACACAAACACACACACCCCTAGAGGAATGTACTGGAAAGATGTTGGCAGCTTCCCCAGATTCAACAGCAACTATAGGTCTAGGCCTAAGTTGACTGTTTTTTGGCATCAACAAACAGGCCTGGATCTTACCGTGGTTGGTGTGGTAACCCATCACTATCCCTGATGGGGGGCGGGGGTGGGCACTACCACTTGGCTGGAAATGAAATCTACATCTCAATGACTCCAGGATGAAAGATCTGTGTGGACGGATCTACCAGTCTAGCCAGGATCACTGCCTATGCCCTAGTTGCTGAGGGCATAGAGTGGACCTGGCCTCTCTGTTGTCCATAAAGAAAGCCTGGGCCTATCTCCCATCAAGGAAATTCCAAGTAAGAAGGGCAGGAGCTGGGTAACCCAAATTTTAAGATATATCTACCATCTTTGCTTTTTTTTTTTTTTTTTTTTTTTGAGAGGTTTTTGCTATAGGGTGTGTACGCTCGCCAGAAAGACAGACAGAGGGATGAGAGACAGAAAGTGAGAAATTGCCCCCAGGGGAGATGGCCACACCGCAATCCATTCTCCTCTCAGGATCTTGGACACACATGCACCTGGCGTGAGTTTAAGCCACTGGATCTGGGACTCGAACTGTGGTCAGCTACATGGAAGTCCAGAGATAAAGCCATTACGCCAATGCTGGTTCCTATCGCCTTCACTTTTTATCTCCATGATTTCCATTGTACTTTGAATAAAATCTAGATTCTTTCTTTCTTTCTTTGTTTTTCTCTTTCTTTCTTTGTTTTAGGTTTTTGTTTTAGAGCACATATGCTCACAGAAGAGAGACAGAGAGAGGGAAAGTGAGAAATCACTTCGGGGGGGAGGGGATGGCAATCTCTTCTCCTCCATTCTTCTCTTGGGATTTTGGACACACATGTGCCCGGCCACCAGGTCCAGGACTCAAACCATGGAGTTGGACATGTGGGATCCAGCACCTTAACCTCCATTCTACCTGCTTGCCAGAAAAATCCAGATCTTTACCAAGGCCCAAGAGAGCCAGCCTGCTCTGGTGCACACGGAACTCTAATGCTCCCCTGCCTGGTTCCGGCCAGTAGGCTTGCTAGCCCTTGAATACACCAAGCTCCGTCCCTCCTCAGAGCCTCTGTACATCTAGTCCCTTTGCCTGAAATGCCCTTCTCCCTTTGCCCGTGGCTGGTTTTTTTCTATCCCTCATTGCTCAGGTTAAAAGGCAGCTCCTCAGAGACCTTATTTGACCCATCTGTGTAAAGTAGGTCACTCCTGTATAGTCTCTTTCATAACACATATTCCAATTTGACATTACTTCCTTAATACGTTTCCTTGTAATTTTTTTTCCCCCATCTGTTCATTAAACTGGGCTCCGACTACATGTAGGCAGAGACCTGCTGGTCTCCTCTGCTGAATCCTCCATGTGTGGTAGGGAGCCTTGCACGTTATAGTGCTGAATCAAACCTCATAGACAGATTGAGAGTGGGCTCTTTGTTGGGGATGCAAGCATGAATGAGAACAGGCCCTCCCCTCAAGAAGCAAGGAATAGTCTGGGGACGTGGACTCTTAAAACAGGTATGTCACAGTATAGAACCAGTGTGCTCCAACAGTCGTAGAATAAGGGCTCAGCGATGTCAGCTCTGGTCATAAGAAACCGCAGCATGCTGGCAGCTTCAGTCTCCCCTGTCCAGGCTGGAAAAGTCACAGAAGGCTCCCACCCAGGGCTGACCTCATGGGTATAAGACCAGCGGATCATACAGTGTCCCACACTCAGAAGGGCCTTTTGCTTGGAGTTCAATGCTCTAAGGTAGCTGTCCCAAGAGTCTTAGTAACTTTATCTTCAAATCTGCACTTCTTAAGTGAAGTCTCAGTGAACCACAGAGCATGCGCTGAGGACTTGGGGCCTTGGCTTCTGCCTTCTGCTCCACTGGGACACGTTCCAAGGCACACTCTTCCACCTCCAGGTGCTTTTCCCTGCTCCCTCCTCATGACTGCTGCCACCTTCTGGTCCCAGAGAGGGCCTGGACACAGGCTTGGGAATATATAGGCCTGCCTTATAAATTGCATGAGAGGGCCTCTTTGTATCTTATATTTACTACCAAGCAGCAACTGCAGGTGGTCCACTGAGGACACCTAACAAAAGCCTCTCTTTTTAGAGAGGTATAGACCAGCTTTAGACCCTGATAAGCCAGACTCTCTAGACTTCAGACCCCTACTGTGCTCAGGCAATAAAAGTAAGAGAACACAGGAGTAAAACGGTGCTTATAGCTAGTGTGGTAGTTAAGGTGCTGGACTTCCACATGGCTAACTGTGGTTCAAATCCTGGCAGCTTGCTTTCTCACTTTCCCATTCTCTCTCCCTGTCTCCTTCTGGTCAAATTAAAAAATAATAATCAAAAAAAAGGGAAGAGGACCAGCAGGTGGCATGGTGGTTAAGGACACTGGACTTCCACATGGCTAACTGTGGTTCAAATCCTGGCAGCTTGCTTTCTCACTTTCCCATTCTCTCTCCCTGTCTCCTTCTGGTCAAATTAAAAATAAGTAAGTAAATAAATAAATAAAGTTAAATAAAATAATTCTAGGGAAAAAAAACGGGACCAGCAGATGTTTTTATGATGTTGCTGGACTCCCATGTAGTTGACTATCGTTCAAGTCCTGGACCCAATGGCTTAAAACTCACGCTGGATGCATGTGCAAAATCCCAAGAGATTGGAAGAAAAGGGATTGTGGCGTAGCCGTGGCCATCTCCTCTGGAGGAGTGATTTCTCACTTTCTGTCTCTCTGTCTCTCCAGCAAGTGCATGTGCCCCGTAGCAAAACTCTCTCTAAAATAATAATAATAATGGGGCCAGCTTGTGGCATGGTGGTGAAGGTGCTTAAGTCCCATATGGCAGACCATGGTTTGAGTCCTGGACCTGGCAGCTTGCTTTCTCACGTTCCCTCTCTCTACCTCTCTCTCTCTAGTGAATTAAATAATAATAATAAATAAATAAAATTAATACTTTTAAAACCAATTAAGGGAACCAGCAGTTAGCATAATGGCTATGTCGCTGGACTCCCATGTAGTCGACCGCAGTTGGCGTCCCGGACCCGGTGGCTTAAAACTCATGCTGGGCGCGTGTGAATGTGTGCCCAAGATCCCGAGAGGAGAATGGAGGAGAAGGGATTGCGGCGTGACCATCCCCCCGGGGGGTGATTTCTCGCTTTTTATCTCTATGTCTCTCTCTGTCTGGCAAGCGCACGCGCCCTATAGCGAAAACCTCTCCAAAATAATAATAATAATAATTAATAAAATTAAATTTTTAAAAATGGTGTTTATGGGGACCAGCAGTTGGCGTAACGACTGTGTCGCTGGACTCCCATGTAGTTGACTGCGGTTCGAGTCCCAGACCTGGTGGCTTAAATTTACGCCGGGTGCATTTGCGCGTCTGTCCAAGATCCCATGAGGAGAACAGAGAAGGGATTGCAGCATGGCCATTCCCCTGGGGAGTGACTTCTCACTTTCTGTCTGTTTCTGTCTTTCTGGCAAGCGTACGCGCCCTACAGCAAAAACCTCTCAACAAAACAAAACAAAACAAAATAAGACAAAACAAAACAAAACCAAAAAACGGTGCTTATGAAAGAAGCCATAAGTAGATTCTTGGTGTGATTTCTCTGTTTTAGGTGACCGACCACTGGTGCTGAATTTTGGAAGTTGCACCTGACCTTCATTTCTTTTTAAATTCGACCAATTCAAGAGACTTATCGAAGACTTTAGTTCTATAGCAGATTTTCTCATCATTTACATTGAGGAAGCACATGCATCAGGTAAAGAAAGATTTTACCTCTACCTCACCCCACCCTCTCTTCTCTCTTTTTCTTCAAATCTGTACCTCGAGGTTGGGAGTTAGAGAGGAGGAGGAGGAAGAGAGAGTGAAAGAGCTGCTGTAAAATGAGTACCTACCATCCCTCAGCCTCTGTGCTGGGTTTATCCACCCCTCCCCAGCCTGACCTTCAACCAGGGCCTACCGAGAGAAGAAAGCCGTAACACTGGCCTAGCTAGGAGAGAACACTAACATTTTGGCTGAATAAACAGGAAAATCAAGGGACAGAAACTGTTTGGGCACAGGTACAAGGCTTTTAGATTTAAAGTGTCACAAGAGAAATGCTTTCTGTAGAGCCGTGTGTAAGATACAGCCACGTTGGCCCAGCACTGCTTCTCCCAATGTGGTCCCCAGATCTCTGCTGTGAGACCCAACTGGATCATTTGTTGAAAATGCATATTCCAGGGCCCCACTCCAAGATGCGTATTGCATCTTGATTTTTGTACACCAAAGTTTTAAGAACTGCTTTCAATTCAATACTGTATTCATTTAACCGACAACTTCTGTGTGCATGAAGAGTTTTTTATTTTTTATTTTTTGGTGATTTGTCAGAGGGTGCATGTGCTCGCCAGAGACAGACAGAGAGAGGGAAAATGAGAAAGAGCCACACACACACACACACACACACACACACACACACAATAGAGGATGGTTACGCCCAATCCCTTCTCCATTCCTCCTTTTGGGATTTTGGCATGCATGCACATGCATTTGACATGGTTTTCAAGCCACAGGGACTGGGCCTCAGGCGGTATAGACAGGTATGTGGATTTGGCCACGTTAACCACCACACCACCAGCTAGCCCCCTCATTGTCTTAATGGCAGCAATTTAAAATATTATCACAGGATGTGAGGCACATGGAAGTTTATTATATTATTTTATTTATGTTTTTGAGAATTTATGTAATTTTTAAAAAATAGCCTAGGTAACAGGAGAGCGAATGTAAGCATCAAGTGTCTTTTTGTGAAACACTCTTTTTTAAAAAGTATTGTTTATTTAATTTTATGTATTAATGATTATTATTATTATTTAAAATCTGCTATAGGACATGTGTGCTCACCAGAGAGAGAGAAAGAGAGAAAGCGAGAAGGCAAGTCACCGGGTCCAGGATTTAAACTGTGGTTGGCCTTGTGGGAGTCCAACGCCTTAACCACCATGCCACCTGCTAGACCCCAAGTACTCTTGTGAGAGCAGCAGCCATTAGTTAAGAACGAACTTGAGCAGGGGGACAGGTTTGTGGTCTCCATGGCTAAGAGGAGATGATATCTTGATGTTATCCCAAATCTGATTTCATCGTAGCCAGAGCTGATTTAACTGTCCTAGGGCAGTGCTTTTTGTTTGTTTGTTTGTGTAAGTGGAAGCTTAAAGATTCGATTTCATGGAAGTGAAGGGGAATCAGTGGACACCAGAGCTGGGGAGAGAAGACGGGTGGGAGAAGGTATGGAGAACTTGGCTAACTGATACAAGCGTGCAAGTAGATAAACCGTGAGTTCTAGAATACCAGGGCACTTCCAGACTTTAATGTGTGCTCAAATCGGTGATCTTATCAAACTGCAAATTCTGGCTCCGGAGGGCTGAGATGGGATCCAGGTGAGGCTTAGGCTGCTGGGCAGGGGACCACACTTTGCCTAGCAAGGTCCCAGAGGATCCAGCTTTAATCTCTAAATGAATGAATTGCAAACTGTGACAAGAGGGGTTGGACTGTCACAGCAATTGCATCCTGGCCCCGATACCTGTCTCCTAACTCAGTTTTTTTTCTGGAATCAGACCAGACAGATTTAACCCTTTCCAGAACCCAGAGCTGTCCATCTCAAGCCCATGTCCTGCCACGGACTAGTTCCTCCCTGTGTGATTAGCCGATCCCAGTGCGAAGTGTCCTTCCTCCTCCCCATCTCCTTCAAGCAGACAGACGTGGGTATGGCCCGAATCGTAGAAGTAAAATTCACAGGGCAGTGTCCGACAAGCTTAGGCAGTCTGAGGTCTGTGGCCAAATCAGTTGGCTTCCTTTTCCCCACATTTGTCAAGTAAAATATGGGGAGGCACAAAGGATAGTGAGATCACAGATTTGGGGTTTTCAGACTGGGTGTGAGTCCTAGCTCCATCGTGTGCTGGGCCACGTGACCTTGGTCAGCTTTGCTTCCATGCCTGTTTGTGTCAGTGTGAGTGTGTGTGTGTGTGTGCATATGCTATTTTAGACAGGGTCTTGTGTCATGATCCCCGGCACCCTCCAGAGCGGCCGAGACAATAGGCATGCAGCACTGCAGCTAGATTCTTAGGGTGGGCCAGGAAGCAAATCAGGCCGCCCACATGGCCTCAGCCTGCCAAGTAGCAGGACCCAGAGCACATGACTATGGGTGGGCTCTTGTCTGTTTCTACGCAACTAAAGTGTGATGACACCTACCTTGCAGAATCAATCACTGAGCAATATTTAGTGACCACCTGCTATGTGCTGGGCTCTATGCTGGGCCTAGGGATACAGAGATGACAGATACACATAGTTCCTGCCTCTAAGGAACTCACGGTTAAAACTGGGGAGGTAGATCCCTGCTCTTCCTGGGCCTCCAGATTCTCAGCTGCAAAATGAGGATGAGAATCTCTCGTTGGCCTCTCCTGGGAGGGCTGCTATGAAGCTCCAATAAGCTGATAGGTGGACAAGGTACACATTAGCTGGTGTTATTGTCACCAACAGGTCTGATAACAAGTAGGAATGCTTTCCTCTGCGGCCAGGCATGTGTATGCTGTGCATTCAGAGTTGGTCTCACTTGGAGCAAGGGTAGTGAGCGGGAAGGCCGGGAGGCACTGAAGAGGAGGAGCCTACTACACTGGTGGACATCACCCACAGAGGCAACTCTTACTGTAAACACAGGCCACATGGCCTCCCAAGGAACCTGTGGCCACATTTTCTGGATTCCAGGTTCCTCAAAAATGGGGCAAGGAGAAGGGCAAGGCCACCAGCAATTTATGGTTGTTTTTTCCATTCGTGGGGCCATGGTTGAGTCTCTATCGAACAGGCAGGACAATGGGTTGGAAGGCGGATTAAGAGGCAGGAACGCTGCTTAGGAGGGCATGAGAACAAGGGTCACTGCCAGACTAGCAGTTGTCGTCGGCTACAAGTTCACCCTGAGTGGCTTGTCGTGAGGCTGCCAGTAGAGCTGACGTAACATCACCTGCAGCAGCAGAGGTCGTAGTATCCAAACTGAGGAAAGAGAAGGCCTCGCTCTGCTCACGTGGCAGGCGGAGGCAGCGATGGTGATGACGGGCAGAATGAGAGGCCGCTTGGGGGTGGGTGGTTCAGAGAACTCAAGTATTTCACTCATCTGGTTGGAGCAAAGAACTGGAGGACTGGAAGGATGGGCAGGGGCCCGGTCACCTAGGGCCTGTGGACCACACTGAAGAGCCTGAGGTTTATCTTGAGGGCTGCAGAGAGCCATGGAAAGATCTAACAGGAAAGTGACGTGGAGATTTGCATTTTTTTTTTTTTTTGAGAGGCTTTCGCTATAGGGCACGTGTGCTTGCCAGACAGACAGAGACAGAAAGCGAGAAATCATCCCCCAGGGGGGAT
>NW_006159739.1:140993-157573 GCF_000334495.1 Tupaia belangeri chinensis | reverse complement strand
TAAAACATTAGCTGGGGAGCGGTAAATTTTCACGGGGTTTTTTTTTTTTTTTTTGGAGAGGCTTTCGCTATAGGGCACGTGTGCTTGCCAGACAGACAGAGACAGAAAGCGAGAAATCATCCCCCAGGGGGGATGGCCACGCCATAATCCCTTCTCCTCCATTCTCCTCTAGGGATCTTGGGCACGCACGCACACACGCGTGTGTTTTAAGCCACCTGGTCCTGGACGTGAACCGTAGTCGACTATGTGGGAGTCCAATGACATAGCCATTACGCTAACTGCTGGTCCCCGAGATTTGCATTTTGGAAAAGGATAGTGTGGTGGCGAGGCACTCGGAGGGGAAATTGTCTAGATCTAGAGTGATCGTTCGTACACTTCACCATGCCTCAGGATCAGCTAATTCCTGGTCAGTCCGAGAGGGGTCCCAATCATGTGCTTTACTAACAAGCTCCCAGATGATGCTGATGCAGCTGACCGGGACCACACACGTGGGAGAGCCATGCTCTAGACTCCGGCCTCTCCAAGTGTGGGCCAGGCACCAGCAGCCTTGGCATCCTGGGAGCTAGTCAGAACCCCCGAGATGGACTGATCAGTCTTCCCATAGCAAAGGCCCTGAGTGATGTGTATGCACAAGCAGGACCCGGAGCACTGGTTTATTGACTTATGCTGTAGAGACGAGCTGAGACCTGGCAGGAGCCCCAGTCCTCAGTTCTGGATCCATCAGCGACTCCCTGCATTGCCTCACACATTCCCCCATAATAGGAAACTAGATCAAATCACAGCCAAGGACTCCTCTATCTTGAACCCTTCGTTAAAAGGCGAGGGTATTTAGTCAGCAGAAGTGCGTGCCACGCCTGAGGGGCCCAGTTCCTGGCTTTCTCTTGTAGATGGCTGGGCTTTTAAGAACAACGTGAACATCAGAAATCACCGGAACCTCCAAGACCGTCTGCAAGCGGCCCACCTGCTGCTGGACAGGAGCCCCCAGTGCCCCGTGGTGGTGGACACGATGCAGAACCAGAGCAGTCAGCTCTACGCGGCCCTGCCCGAGAGGCTCTATGTACTGCAGGAGGGCAGGATCCTCTACAAGGTGGTGACCTGGGAGCTGGGGACAGAGGGAGGCAGAGGGGCCCAGGGAAGGTAAGGGCAAAGAGAAGGCTTTGTATCGAGGAGACCTGGACTCGAATCCCTGCCCAAGCATTCACCAGCCATGTGACCATGGTGAGTCCTTTCCTCTCTTGGAGCTTCCATTTCCTCTTTTGCGAAATGAGGACTCTGGTCTGCACCTCACAGGGGGTAAAATCCTGTTCATGGAAGTCCCCAGCATGTGGACTGCGGCTGCATTCTCCCCAGCTGCCCTCTAAACCCAGGTGACTGACCCAGCCCGAGCTTGGCTTTAACCAGAGAGGTAGAAAAGGTTGTTTCCAATTTGTACATGATGCTCATTCAGAAAGGAGAACAGACTTGGGGGAAAGTCACACTGGACCGGGCTCCGATTTCAGCTCTAAATCCCCTGTTTGGGATGGTGCAGGAGTGGGAGGTTTCGAAGCTGCTATTTCTGAGGCGGGCCTGAGCCTGGACAGGGGTGCAGGGCCCTGAAGAGAATGAACCCTACGGCTGAGAGCTAGAAAGGCTGAGGTAGGAATGTGGGGCAGGAATGGAGTCCCTGTGTCCTTCTCAGTGACTGTTTCCCCTAAAGGTTTCCAGCCCAGTCAGGCCTCTGACCCCTTGGCCACTCTCAGCCTCCCTTAAGTTTTTTAGCTGCAGAGGGTTATTTGGAGCCTTGGTGCGTAGGTAAAACCTAGCCACACAGAGGCTCTTCTGACCATGGGTCAAGCTGTCCAGGTGAGACAAGCAATCACTTGTATCCTAGAGTGCCGAGGGTCAGAGTAAGGGAAGGGGAGGCCTTTCAGAAGATAGATGACTGCCTGGCCCTACACAATAAGGAGAGTCAGCCAAGTGGGCATGGCGGGTGAAAATCATCGCAAACACTGAGAAGAGCGTGGCCAAAGGCACTGAGGCATATTAGGTCAGGGTGTGAGCAGAGGATTGGGGACATTTAGGGTGCTGGAGTCTGGGTGACTTTCATCTTGGGGCAAAAAGAGCCACTGAAGGAGTTTGAGGTGGGAGGGGCATGATCGTATCTGTACTTTAGAAGGATCACTGGCTTTCAGGAGAAAAATGGACTGGAGGGAGCAAGAGCTGAGTCCTGAGGCTAGTCGGGAGGCGTAGCAGCTGACTGTGGCAGGCGTGACAGCCTTTGCCCATATATTGCAACTAAACTCTAAACTTACCTATCCCTTGCAGGGTGGAAATTTGAGAATATCTGACACATTTCTCTTGCAGGGTAAACCTGGCCCTTGGAACTACGATCCAGAGGAGGTGCGTGCTGTTCTGGAAAAGCTCCGCAGTTAATCTAGGCAGATCCCCACTTCCAGGAGACCAACATGAGGGCTCCTCCCGGCTTGGCTCTCCGTACAACCCAGTGAGCTTCCACCTTTGACCTGTGACTCCAGCTGAATCACTAACTCAGACTTTTTCTGATCTAAGCAAACAACACCCAGCTAGGGATTCTCATCAGGACAAATTGTCACCATCAGAAAGTGAAGCAACACTTGAGCTGCCAGGCAAGTGAACTTTAAAAAACGTACAGCTTCACGCTGCGCTGCCCGCACTGCAGAGGCCTCGCTCATCGCCCAGCGTCTTCAAGGAGAGCGCAGGCGCACTCCACAGGCATGCTTACGAGCTCTGGTACCTCCCGCCACTCTGAGACCAAGTAGTTATTATGATGTCCCTTCTAGTAAGAAAATTCATTTGACCAAAATTGTCATTTATGGTATTGATCAATTTAAGATACTACACTGGTTTTTAGACCCAAGCATGGGAAGAATTCCGGTTGTTAAAGATGGATGAGGAATTGGAAGAGAAAAGAGACGCAATGGGAGGAGACAATAATCCTTTCCTTGCCAAAAGATTGAAACCAGTTGGTTGTGGTCGTGGTGATGGGGGAGTGTTCATGGTAACACACTTCTAATGCCACCAGGGAAGAGGAGAGTACTCTCCACCATCTTTAAATACATTTGGTAGAAATCTGGCTCTTCTAGAAGTTTCCACAATCTTCACTTAGCGACACAATCACCTAGAAGGGGGGACAGGCTTCCCCAAAGCATTATCGTTGTGGTCAAGCCAGACAATGGGTACCAGCGAAACCGTCATTCCGTCATGCAGATGCATACGTCTGAAACTCTGTTTCTCTAATTTCTTTGCTAGTCTCTTAATGGTCATTCGTGTTAGGCTACATCAGACTAATGGATAGTCGTTGCTGGTCCTCTGTTTTAACTCTGCTTCTTTTCATATTTGTTTATGACGGCCACAGCCTAAAGTTCACACAGCTGTGACTTGATGTGAAAGAAAATGTTTTAAGATGCAGCAAGCTAATACAGAAAGATTAAAACATAGTAGGCTATGTTGGATGGCTTCAGTGTGATCTTTACGTCATCTTGGCCAACTCGTGTCAGCCTAATCTGTCTTTTATTACCGCCCAATGTGATTCGAGCAGAAATACCGCGTGCTGGAAGGGCCCCATTTGATGGGACGAACATGCCATCTGTATATGTTACAAGTCAAATGTGGTTCTGTTTTGTAAACTTTTGCTGGAGGGAAATGATTTCACATTGGAATCAAACTACCTTCATAACATGACATAAAAGAATGGGCCTATGGTTCAGCGAATGGTGTAATGGTTACGTCACAGGACTCCCACGTAGTCGAACATGGTTCAAGTCCCAAACCTGGCGGCTTAAAATTCACACCAGGTGCCTGCGTACATGCCCAAAATTCTCAGAGGAGAATGGAGAAGAGATTGCAGTGGAGCCATCCCATTTCTCGCTTTGTCTCTCTGGTAAGCACAAAAAGAATGTGCCTGGGAGACAGTTTGCTGGCCAGAAAACACATTCTCCTGGGCTCTGCTTTAGTTGTCATGACCTTAATATTATTGTTGCCATTTTACTCTTTTAAAAATAGTTACTACTCGGGACCAGCAGTTAGCATAATAGCTATGTCGCTGGACTCCCACGTAGTCAACCGCGGTTCAAGTCCTGGACCCGGCAGCTTAAACTCATGCTGGGTGCGTGTGTGTGCATGCCCAAGATCCCAAGAGAAGAATGGAGGAGAAGGGATTGTGGCGTGGCCCTCCCCCCGGGAAGTGATTTCTCGATTTCTATCTCTCTGTCTCTCTCTGTCTTTCTGGCAAGCGCACGTGCCCTATAGAGAAAACCTCTCAAAAAAAAAAAAATATAGTTACTACTGGGGCCAGCAGGTGGTGTGATGTTAAGGTGGTAGATTTCCACATGGAAGACTGCAGTTCAAGCCCTGGACTCAGTGGTTGAGAATCATGCCAGACACATATGCATGTGTGCCCCAAATTCTGAGAGCAAAATGAAGGGGGGTGAGGGTGGCAGGTGGCATGGTAGTTAAGGGTGCTGAATTCCCACATGGTCGACTGTGGCTCCAGTCCTGGACCTGGTGGCTTGCTTTCTCACTTTCCCTTTCTTTCTCTCTTTTTTCTCTTTTGCCTTAGGGTACATGCACTTGCTGGGGAGAGACAGAGACAGTGAAAGGGGAAGTGAGAAATCACCCCCTGGGGGAATGGCCATGCTGCAATCCCTTCTCCTCCATTCTCCTCCCAGGATCTTGGGCACACAGGCATAGGTGCCCAGCATGATTTTCAAGCTCCTGGATCTCGGACTCAAACCGTGGTCGGCCATGTGGGAGTCTAGAGCCTTAACCACTATACCACCTGCTGACCCTGGCTATTATTTTTCTTATCATTATTTTCCACAGTCTCTTTGGGCTCCCATTATAGAGGTTGGGGAATGGGTGGAGGGGCAACAATAGGAACACTGAATAAAAATCTCCCATCTTGCCAAAGCAACTGACCAGTACAGGCATGAGATTGTGAGGTTGTGCTGTGAATGAGCAGCTGTGAGAACGGTGGCCCTGAGCACAGCTGAGCACAGGCCTTCCTAAGAATTAAGAGCTCCAGGGACTAGCAGTTAGCGTAATGGCTATGTTGCTGGACTCCCCTGTAGTCAACCACGGTTTAAGTCCCGGACCCGGTTGCTTAAACTCACACCAGGCATGTGTATGTGCATGCCCAAGATCCTAAGAGGAGAATGGAGGAGAAGGGATTGCGGCGTGGCCATCCCCCTGGGGGGTGATTTCTTGCTTTCTGTCTCTCTGTCTCTCTCTGTCTTTCCGGCGAGCGCACGCGCCCTATAGCAAAAACCTCTCCAAAAAAAAAAAAAAGAATTAAGAACTCTAAAGGAGACAGCATACCAGGCAGTGCTCTTCTGAATCCCTCATCAGATATCTTCCAAATCATGTCTATAAACACTCAGCAGCCTCCAATTTTTTTTTTTAAGAGAGATTTTTGCTATAAGGTACATGTGCTCGCTGGAGAGACAGAGAGACGAAGAGCGAGAAATCACTCCCCCAGGGGGAAAACCATGCCACAATCCCTTCTCCATTCTCGTCTCAGGACTTTGGGCACACACGCATATGGACCTGGTATAAGTTTTAAGCTGCTGGGTCTGGAACTTGAACCATGGTTGACTATGTGGGAGTCCAGCAACTAAATATTATACCATCTGCTGGTCCTCAGCCTCCAGTTTTTAACAAATTATAGTAGCTGAACAGACAGATTTTCAGAATGGTAAAATAGATTCCAAACTTTCAAATTTGATTCTCTTCAACTGAATGCATCAAATGTTAATCGGTGGCTGAGCACTGATTCCTTTCTGGGTACAGAGTGGTGCATAGACAGACCAGGTACAGCTATGGTCTCGTAGCAGCTTCATCTCACATGGGAGCAGACACAGACTACAAGCACCATAATTCAAGGTAGAATGTATGTTAGAGTTGAAGTAAATGCTCAGGGGTAAGCAGGTGGCATAGAGGTTAAGGTGCTGTACTCTCATGTGATTGACTACGGTTTGAGTCCTGGACCCATTGGCTTGAAAAGTCATGCCAAGTGAGTGTATGTGCATGCCCAAAAATCCCAGAAAGGATTGTAGTGTGGCCATCCCCCCTGGGGGATGATTTCTCACTTTCCCTCTCTCTGGCAAGTACGTGTGCCCTATGGAAAAAACCCTAGTTTAAAAAAAAAAAAAAGAAAAAGACTAAATGTTCAGAGGGTAGAGTGAGAGAGCTGGGTGAATGTGGCAAAGCCTTTGAGTTGGGTGGATGTGGCAAAGCTTTATGGAGCTGGTGGCATTTGGGCTTGGTTTTTAAGGATGCCTAGCACTTCCATTTTGGGGAAGGTAGCCTGGAGAACATGGAAAAGGAGAAGGACATTTCAAGTGCAGAGAACTTCATGGGCAAAGTGGAAAAAGAACATGTGCGAGAGGTCTGGGTCAACTCTAATGCATGATGGAGAAGTGGCTTTTCTCTCTGAAGGAGACTTCTCTGGGTGCAGACACCAAGAATGAAGCACTCTGCTGTGCAAAAAGACAAGTACTGATCAGTGACAGAGCTTGCTAACAGTCCTGTCCAGATCTGAGGATAGTTTGCTTTTACAACATCTACGGATTTGAAGGAAATTCTTCATCACAACCTGTCTGCTTTGGAAGGAGGGTTCCCCCATGCTCTCTGAGGGAGATGCCCTTTGTAGTACGTGGCCTTCAGTGGGACTTGGAGCCTACAACCTGTTCTGGCAGATCAGAAGGCATAGGAAACCAAAGCTCTGATGACCAGGAATTGGCAGCTGTCCCCTAGCGTGACCAATGACTTCAGTATTCACCTCTTTGGAGCAGGGCTCTCAATTTGTCCCTGGCCCCAGGTATTTTATTTCTGGTAAACTCGGTCATTCATTCATTATTAAAATACTTATTTATTTCATTTTATTTTATTATTAAAAATTTTTTTTGCCATAGAACACGTGTGCTTACTAGAGAGAGAGAGAGAGAGAGGGAGAGAGAGAGATAAAGTGAGAAAGCAAGCTGTCAGGTCCAGGACTCGAATGGTGGTTAGCCATACGGAGTCCAGCACCTTAACCACCATTCCACCTACTGGCCTGTTGGCATTAATTTAAAAAGGTGGATTATATTTTATCCAGTATTGTCAGGTGTCTGAGGAAGGATTCCAGGATACCTAATCTGCCAAACACACGAGATCGCTGCAAGTCTCCAACTCTTCTGTCATGGGCACATTGTTTTGCTTTGCAGTTTCTAGTTACAGATTCCTATAGCATAGCGGTTCTCAAAATTTGACTGTATGAAAACCACCTGGAGAACTTGTTAAAACATTTTTGGTGGGGTCAGCAAGTGGCATGGTGGTGAAGGCATTGGCCTCCCACATGGTCCACCACAGTTCAAGTCCTGGAACTGGTGGTTTAAAAAAGCATGCCAGGTGTATGTGTGTGCATGCCCAAAATCCTGAGAGAAGAATGGAGAAGGGATTGTAGCATGGCCATCTCCCCTGGGGATTGATTTCTCACTTTCCCTCTCTTTGTCACTTTGAGACCCACTGGTGTAGTGGCTGTTGGTGGTGCTTTGCCCAGATGCCTTTTAACAGTGTGCACATCGGCCTGCTGCTTTGGAAGTTGGCTGCTAATGCTTCGCACATGTACCTTTTGCTGAGCATGGTGCCCACAACAGGAGCCACCTTACCCAGAACTGCCTAAGGGACCATGTCTTCCACCTGGGCGTGGCCCACAGCCAATGACTGATGCATCTTCCAGTGCAAAGGCCTGGGGAGAATATACCTCTCTGGTGCCATTTGTGCTCCGGAGCTTCCTCTGGAATGAGGCTGGGGCAAGGCTGAGGCTAGACTTCGGCTGAAGTCATATCTTTAGTTAACTTTTCCCTCTGTCTCAGCCTGCTTCTCTCACTTCCTTAAAGGCTTCTCCTGGGAACACAGCCTTAATATATCATTCCTATATTAAAAAATTTCCTGTCTCAGGCTCCATCTACAGAGAATCTGACCTACAGCAGACTCCCTTTGGGTTCCTTCTGATTGTTAGCGTTCTTTAATGAGGCTTATTTTGCTAAACTATAGAAAAGAAAGAGGAGTAAACTGGGTTAATCTGCAACTTTCATTTCGACTCATTGTCTTGATTATCCTCTTACTAAGTGTATGACTTCCTTCGCAATGGGGAAGTAATCACAGAAATCCCCTTCAGTCAGTCTGCTTGAGCTGCCTCACCTTCTGCTATGAACTGAATTGTGCCCCATCCTCACTCTCAAAATGTGTATGTTGAAACCTTAACCCTCAGTGGGAATATATTTGGAGATAGGGCCTATACAGAGGCAACTAAGGTCATACGGTGGGACTCTGATTGACAGGAGTAATGTCTTTTAAGAAGAGACACAGAGAGCTCGCTTTCTTTGAGCGCATATGAAGAAGAGGTCATGTGATACACGGCAAGATGGTAGCTACCTGCAATGCACGAAGGACCTCACCAGAAACTATGTTAGCACCATGAGCTTGGACTTCCAACCTCCAGAACTAAAAAATAAACATCTGCTGTTTAAGCCACCAGTCTATGTATTTTGTTTTGTTTTTGTTTTTGCTACAGGACATGTGCACTCACTGGAGATAGAGAGAAGGAAAGTGAGAAATCACCCCCCAGAGGGGATGGCCATGCTGCAATTTCTTCTCCATTTTCCTCCTTGGATTTTGGGCTCTCACACACATGTGCCTGGCATGATTTTCAATCTTCTGGGTCCAGGATTCGAACCGTGATCAACCATGTGGGAGTACAGTGTCTTAACCACTATGTCACCTGCTGGTCCCACCTTCACCATGTTTTATCCCCAGGAGTCTCCTGGTGTGTATCACGTGGTTTCTCCTCAGCTCTATCTCCAGCCTAGAGTATTATTAACCTGAATCTGTGGGAGACATTCTCCATACTCCTGAAGCCACCTACAGCTCTCTTCAATCTAAGCAAGGGATTATTGGCCAAGTCAACAATAATAAGACTTATGTGACATGTTTAGGAAGTCTCTAGTATGGGAGAACATACCAGTTCTCAGCTGCTTTCTTTACTACAATCCTGATTTCACAATACTTAGTGTGTGTGTATCCCAGTTTGATGTTAGGGGTCATAACTATTTCCTTAAAAATATATATTTTTCTTTCTTATAATTCTTTTTGTTTTAAATAATAAGCTTTGAGAAAGAAGAGTAAGAAACATCTTTACTTCACCACATTTAGTTAGAGTATTCATTCTGTTGGGTTGTTGGAAAAGTCATGACACATTTCTGCATAGAAAAAAAACAAAGGAAAATACATCATGACTTTTCTCACAACCCATTATATTTATATATGATTCCTAGCTCATTACGAGTATGATAGAGGATGGGACCAGCCCATAATGCTGATTATAGCTTGAATCTTGTCCCAACAACTTGAAAAACATGCTGGGCATGTGAGCGTGTGTCTGGGATCCTGATGGACTGGATAAATAGAAGAAAGAGGACTGTAGCATGACCATACCCCATTAAGGGATATCCCCCCCACCCCCAATCTGGAGCATGCCTGTGCCTTCCAGCAATTAAAAAAAAAAGATGATCTATCATATTTTATAACGTATAGATGCTGGCAGTTTCCAGTTTGCCTATCTTACAAACAATGGCTGGAAATCTTTGTCCACTTATCTTTGTCCATTTGTCCCTTATCTAATTATTTCATTAGCATATACTTCTGAAAATGAAGTTTCTGTGGCACAGGCTAAATGCATGTTTAATACTTTGATACACATGCCATACGGTATCTTTTAGAAGGCTCTAGCAGTGCCAAGTTACAAAGAGCTGATGGAACATCACCTAGAAGATGTGGAGCTCTCCACAAAGGACCGCTCCTGCAGAGAGGAATTCCTAAGACTGAATTCACAACTGCTACGCTTTATAGGAAAAAAAATCTGTATTTCTGAGTGATCCATATAATAGTTTTCTGTAAAATTTCTTTGCCCTAATTAGGTACATGGTTAAAACACATTTTTGTTTTTTCTTCATCCCTTTAAATAAATATTGGTGGGTTATTTAACTTGGTGCAAGGGTCCGACAGGGACTGGCTCACAATGATGAGCTTCATTGTTCTGGAGAAAGAAATGTACACTGTGAAAGGCGTGATTAAATGTAAATAAATAAAAATAAATAAAACAAAAAAGAAAAGAAATATAATTGATTTTAGTATATTCATCTTATATCCTATTACTTTCCTGGACTTGTTTAATAGTACTAATAGTTTGTAGCCAATTTCTTATGACTTCCTAAAAACTGAGTCATTTGGATGCATTCCTTTCCAATAGAGTAAATAAATAAATAAATAAAAGCATTCCCTTTGTGGTGAATGACTTCTCTCTCTCTCTCTCTCTTTTGCAGAGGTTTTTGCTATAGGGTACGTGCACTTGCCAGAAAGACAGAGACAGAGAGACAGAAAGCGAGAAATCACCCCCCCCAGGGGGGATGGCCACGCTGCCATCCCTTCTCCTCGGTCCTCCTCTCAGGATCTTAGGCACACATGAACACATGCCCGGTGTGAGTTTAAGCCACTGGGTCCAGGACTCAAACCGCAGTCAACTACATGGGAGTCCAGCGACATAGCCATTATGCCAACTGCTGGTCCTGTGGGGAATAATTTAAGCTATTAAAAAAAAATAATAATGAGCTTCATAAAACACAAGGATTTCATAGAATTAAGAAATTATAGGGACCAGCAGTTAGTGTAATGGCTGTCTCTGGACTCCCCCATAGTCGACCGTGGTTTGCGTCTTGGACCCGGTGGCTTAAACTCACACCGGGCACGTGTGTGTGCATGCCCAAGATTCCGAGAGGAGAATGGAGGAGAAGGGATTGTGGTGTGGCCATCCCCCCAGGGGGTGATTCTCGCTTTCTATCTCTCTGTCTCTGTCTGTCTGGAGAGCGCACGCGCCCTATAGCAAAAACCTCTCCAAAAAAAGAAAAAAAGAAGGAAATTATAGATATTCAAATTAATAAATGATGTTCATGTAATCAGGTAACAAATATTTTCTAAAAACCGATGTGCCAGGCACTATTCTAAGCCCTGAGGATGCAGTCATGAGTGAAAGCACAAACTTCCTCCCTAGTGGGGCTTACATTCTAGCGAGGGAGAGAGACAATAAACATGATATACATGTTAAGTAAGGAAACCATATGTTAGACAATGAGAAGCAGGAGCTGTCCTGATAATGCCATAAAGCCCGGGACAATGCAATCAATTGGAACTCCTCCCCAAGAGGTCCACACTGAAAGGAGGCTGTGTTACCCTCTTCTTTCACGCGTGGGAGAGCAGCAAAAAAAAAAAAAAAAAATCAAATTGAATTTTAATAATAGGCAGAAAAGAGAAGTAAGGTATAAGAGCCACTGAAGCACAGAACACAGGGTAGCTACCTCAGGTTGCTAACCCAAGAAGAAAAGGAGGAAAAAATAGAAACAAAAAATGGGGAAGGAGGATTGAATGTGTTGATGTTGGAGGGCAAAGGAGAAGGGGGATACAGACACTATAATTTTGGACAGGAGAGCCAAAGAAATCCTCATTGAGAAAGAAATTTTGAGTAATGCTGTGAAGTAAGTGAGGAAGTGAGCTGTCACATCTTGACCAATCACAGGTAGTCTGGTTTCCCCAGGACCTGGGGACAATTTTAACTTCCCCGTGAGAGCTGTAGGGCCTTTTTATGCCTAATGCAAATGACAAGCCAAATAGATTTTTGCATTAATCAGTTTATTGCAGACCACATGCATACAAGCAGAGATTAGGCAAATATATAGTCACTCAAGGAAAAGGAAAATAGAGAGGAAAGCATATAAGCACACTTGTGCTAGTGACACACCGAACTCCATGTGTCCACAGGAGGGATCTTTCACTTGGCCCAGGAGATTAGGCCCCTCAGAGCTCATTTCAACGGAGTCCTGAATGCTGTGAGGTTGTCGGCAATGAAGTTCAAAGACTTTCCCAATTGGACAGGGTCAGACTGCATCCGTCTTATCGAATGGATTTTTGCAGAGCGGAGTCACAATGAGCTGTGTCTCAGATAGTAGTTCAGAAGCCCTTATTTATTATTTTGCCAGAGGGTGTGTGAGAGAGGAAAAGTGAGAAAACAAACCCCATGGGGGATAGTCATGCCTCAATCCCTTCTCCATTTCTCCCTCCTTTCAGGATTTGGGACACACGCACACACACACACACACACACACATATGTGCACCCATTGTAGTCTTTTTTTTTCCAAGCCATTAGTCTGGACTTGAACCACGCTGTCGGCCACATGAGATCCAGCTGCCTTGACCACCATCCCACTGGTTAGCCCTGGAGGGTCTTATTTTTGTAGTTCCAAATGATGCGTTACCTTGGCTTCCAGATCCAGATGTTACTTATTAACAGAAGAGTCTCAGAGCCCATCAGCTTATTTGCATTTTGACAAGGTAGCTATGATCTCATTCATTTAGCTCAGTTACAGCAAGTATGACACAGCATATTTCATACACTCAAAATTAAGTTATATTGTCAAAGCAATCAAAATGGCAAGGCAATTTACGTAAGCTTTTAGATTCAATGAGAATCATAACACTGTAAAATACACATCGTAACACTTGCTATACAGATAAAGAGCACTCCAGGGAGTGAGGAGTCTGTGGACATGTTGAGGGGGAAAGAGGAAGCCAACTGAGGACTCATGAGACTTAAAAATGCGATGGGCTTCAGCAGTGAAAAATAAAACAAAGCAAAAAAGGAAAGCCATAGGTCATATCTACTTCCTGAAACTTGGAGTGGTTTCACAAGGTGAAAACGAGTTTTTTAAAGTCTAGCAAAATGAGGGGTGTGGTGGTGCCCGTCCTATGGTCAAGTCTAGCAAAATGAACGTTAAGGCATGCTGTTTTCAAATACCATGTATAAAGTGATACTATAAATACTACGCTGCTCTCGTTTTCTCCCTCCACAGAAGAAAAAAGACTTAAATCTAATTCACTAGGCCCCCACCAAAGAGATCAATCAGATAACCTCTAGAGATTCCTTCCAGCATTCCGCAAGCCTAACACAGTGTTTCTTACACAAGGAATTATTGACATTTCAGGTTAGGAAATGTCAAAAAGGAAATCCTCAGCATTTTGTTTTAGTGAACATGAATGCGATTGCTCTAAGTCACATTCTTCCTGAAACACTTTAAAAGGTCTAGTGTGATGGGAAAATATCTGAAAGCTTGAAAAACCTTGTAATCTAGCTGCGATGTTCAGTTTTTATCTGATTCCTTATTCTAGTCATTCTTTTTCATTCATCATTCCCAAGTGTGTTTTATGAATGAGTACTACTCAACTTCACATCTTTCATTATACCAATGCTGCTCTTGAAAGGCCTTTCCTATTTCCTTCCACTTACCTAAAATCTACTTTTCCAAGAATAAATCTGAACAGATCTTGGGAAGCAATTTACCAGGGAGTAGCAAGAGCTTTAAAACCGTTCCTAACTTTGACTGAATAATTCCCTTCTGGGAATCTCATCTGAGAAAATTATCAAAAAGGCAAGCAAAGACTTAAGTACAAGGATGTCCTCTGTGACATTATTTATTTTTATTTTCTGAAGAATTTTAGGCATATATAAAAGTAGAAAGACTAATTCAAGGAACCCCCCATATATCCATCGCCCAATTTATTCCACATTTGCTTTGATAAACCCTTTTCCTTTACAAATTAAACTTTGCTTAAGTATTTGAAAGCAAATCCCAGATCTCACGCTTTCATCCAAACATGGATCCATGGGCATTTTTCTTACATAAGCTTAATACCAGGATCACACCCAGCAAAATGAGTAAAGCCACATCCACAGGCACACTTCCCCATGCAGTTACTCTGCTTTATTGCCAGAGGGTGTGTGCACTTGCCCTAGAGAGGGAGAACCCCTCCCAAAGGGGCGTGGTCACACCACAAACTCTTCTCCTTTTTTCCATCCTGTTGGGATTTGGAACATGTATGCACACACGTTCAGTGCTTTTTTCAATCCACCAGGGCCAGGACTTCAACTGTTGGGTCTGGATCCCATTTGTCCATGTGGGATCCAATTCTCTTAACCACTGGGCCAGCACTCTCCAATGACCTCAAAAAGGTCTTTTCTGGGACCAGCAGTTAGTGTAATGGCTATGTCGCTGGACTCCCATGTAGTCAACCGCGGTTCGAGTCCAGGACCCGGTGGCTTAAACTCATGCCAGGCATATGTGCGTGAATGCCCAAGATCCTGAGAGGAGAATGGAGGAGAAAGGATGGTGGCGTGGCCATCCCCCCTGGGGGGGTGATTTCTCGCTTTCTATCTCTCTGTCTCTCTCTTTCTGGCGAGCACACACACCTTATAGCAAAAACCTCTCTTCTCCCCACAAAAAAGGTCTTTTCTCAGTTTGCTTATTCAAATCAGAATCCATCAAGATCCACATACGGCACATAGTTATAGGGACTCTCATCTCTTTAAATCTAGAGTGGACCCCTTTCCTTAATTAACAATTTCATGCCACTCACTTGTCCTGTAGGATAAGCCACATTCTAGATATATCAGTGTATCAGTTAGGATTGGTTATGTTATACTGTGGTAACAAGCAACTCCAAAATGCCAGTAAAGTAAGAGTTTTATCTCTCATTCCTGTAAGTCCATGCCAAATGAGGAGGAGCTCTGCTACCTGCTAGTCATCAGTCTCACTCCCAGACCCAGACGATGAAGTAGTTACCACGCAGAGAACATCACTGGTCACTGAGGCAAAGGGAGAAAAGAGCCCTGAAAGGGCTCAGGAAGGCAAGTAAATGCTCAGCCTAGAAGTTAACTACTCATTACCAGAAATGGTCACATGGCACTGCCCAAGCAACGAAGGCCAGGAAATACATCTTGCTATGTGCAGGATAAACAGACACGAGCATTTCAGTGAGCTCCATTAACAGCTACTTGTCTATTTGCTTCCCTGTGGTGTCATTTTATGAGTTTCTCTCTCCCTTAAATTTCCTGAAAAACAGAATTTAACTCTAGAGCTTCATTAGCTTCAAGTTTGGTAACTTTGGTTAGATTGACTCATACATTGGTCTGTGTGCCCCGCATGGTATCACGTCAGGAGGCAAGCACAACTAGTTCACAGTATTTTGTAGCAGTAATCATCTCATTTGTTTATACCTCCTTAGGTAGACCCCTTTCACTCTGACACGGCTCAGTCACATGACACGATCTGCCAAACAGGATAATAGCAAATCGGATGCAGAGATCCACTGAGGCTTTCTGGCTCTCGCTATATTTTAGAAGGCTGAGAGCACCATCTTAAGAAGTCTGGGTTATCTTACTAGTGGATGAAAAAACCACTTGGAGCAGAGACAAACAGTGCTAGCTGAGGCCACCCAGACCAGCCAATCCGCAAACCATAAAACATGTGACGTCACCCTAGACTGACTAGACAGTCTGAGTTGCCAAATGAGCACAGAGATCAGCCAAATAGGCACAACCAGAAAAACTGCCAGCACAGCCACAGACCAGTGAGCAAATGAAATCACTGCATTATGCCAGTACATCCTGGGTGGTCTGTAACAGAGCAAAAGCTAACTGATACGCCGATTAGTCCACAGTAGATTAGTAGATCAGTAGACTGAGATGGTAACACCTTGATCTCTGCATTATAAAGTTCCTCGTCAACTTTTCGTTTAAACATTTTTAGTTTATTTCTTTTCCTCCATGAGAGAGGGAGGGAAAGAAAAAGATAGGACTCATCCCCAACGAGGTCTTTATGTGGCGATCCAACCTTCAGCCTCAGCCAGCCAGGATCATGAGTATGTGCCTGTGTATCGACAGAAACAGGGAAAACTCAGGACACAAACCCAGGGCCTTTCCAGGTGGCCTCAGCATCAGAGCGTTGTATTATCACTTGCCATTGCAGCTGGCTGCCCGTCAATCTTTCAATTAGAGTTTCACTGACTGGTGACTGTGGCCTATAACAATTTTCCATTTTTAATTTCCCTTGAATTAATGATTTTTTAAATTCCTTCATATTTCCAAATAAGCAGTAATTCTGCAATGAACTTTCTATCATCTGATATTTAGTAACCCTCAAATACAGTTTATACATGACACCTTTTTTTTTTTAATAGACCACAGATTAGTTTATTTTTAACAACCATCATGCCATGAATTCATAGGGAATAGGTTCCAGTAGCTCAGGCTCCTTTCCATTGGTTCTCACGAAGTGTGCTTCTCTGGGTGGAGCAGGCTGGTGCTTTAGTTGAACCCAGGTACCTTTCTCTTTGGCTTCTTTCTTTTTCTGGTCATTTTCCTTCACATGTTTTAGGAAGCTAATATGCTTAATATGCACATTGATTCTTTTTGCAAGAATCTTGCCCTTAACTTGTTTGTTCACAACAATGCCAACAGCATGCTGGGTAACATTGCAGACTCTTTCAGTTTTGCCATGGTAACATTTGTGGGGCATTCCTTTTTGAACAGTACGCATTCCCTTAATGTCTACAATATCACCTTTCTTGTAGATTCGCATATATGTCGCCAAAGGAACAACTCCATGTTTTCTAAAAGGCCTAGAGAACATATATCGGG
>NW_006159739.1:138759-140951 GCF_000334495.1 Tupaia belangeri chinensis | reverse complement strand
CCATTTTAGAGGTTTTTGTCATACACATACATACATACATACATAGAGAGAGAGAGAGAGAGAGAGAGAGAGAGAGAGAGAGAAAGTTAGTTTAAGAGAGAGAGAGAGAGGGAGAGAAAGTTAGAAAGCAAGCTGCCAGGAGGCCCGGGACTTGAACTGCAGTCAGCCATGTGGGAGTCCAGTGCCCTTAACTACCACACCACCCGCTGGCCCCTAATTATTTCCTTTTAAATACAATCTTTTCTTTTTCTTCTTTTTTTAGATTTCTTCTTTAATTTTTACCATAGAGCATGTGCACATGCCAGAGAAAGACAGAGAGAAAGTGAGAAATCACCTCCCAAGGGGATGGCCACACCATAATCCCTTCTTGTCTGTTCTCTTCTGGAGATTTTGGACATGCATGCACACATGTCTGGCATGTTTTTCAAGCTACCAGGTCCAGGACTCAAACTATGCAGCTGGCCACATGGGATCCAGCACCCTAACCATCATACCACTTGCTGGCCCCAAATGCATATCTTCAAAGGAGAAATTTTTCCCTACTTTGTTTTTCAATTTTCTTTCTCATTGTCCTATCAATATGAATTAATTTTTAAATATAGCTTCAGTCAATTCCGTATACATTTTTTCGTATGCTCAAACAGACTCATTTTTCAAGTTAGCTTCTGTACCTCTTTGTCATGACCCATTAGTTTTTACTGCCTGGCACAACAAAATATCCCAGGTTTACTTTGTGTATTTTTTGTCCCAGATTTGGAATCAGCCATTCTTCTAAAGAGCCTTGGTTCCCATTAATGGAAAAGGTATTTATTTTTTCCATGAGTGAGAGAGATATAGAAACAGAGACAAAAAGGCACGTCCAACAGGACTCACTGAGCAAATAAGGCCGTTGCTGATGTAATTAGTTAAGATGAGGTCATGCTGGAGTAGAATGGGCCCTGCATTCACTATGACTGCTATTCTTAGATGAAGAGGAGATACAAAGAGAAAGAAACAGAGGAAAGAAAGAGGGTGTGAAGGTACACAGGGAGGTTGTGATGTGAGGATGGAGACAAAGATTGGAACTATGATGGCATAAGCCAAGGAACACCTGCAATTCCAGAAACTAAGAAAAACATGGAACTTATTGCCTCTCCAAGCCTCCAGTAGGAAGCAACCCTGCTGGCACTTTGATGGAGGACTTCTAGCCTCCAGAGATGTGAATTAAATTGCTTCAGTTTGAGTCACCACATTCATTACTGTGTCACAGTAACATGAGAAACTAAGAAAGAAGCATAGACAAAACACTATACCACTTAAAATAATTATTTTTTCCTATGCATTTAACAACATGATAAAGTTAGGCTCATGCAATTCTGTTTGTTTTCAGACTTTTGGAATTGCTTTTTAATTTCATTTTGGGCTATATTGGTTACTTAGGCCTCCAATGTCAGAACTGTATAATAAGACATATTCAGAGAAGTCTTACTTCCACCAATGTCCCACCCTTGTTTTTTCCCTCCCCAAGATATCAAAAAATAGAAAATATCAATAATGAATGTCTTTAGGAAGTAAGATTATGTGTTTCTTAAGACTTCTCTGAGGACTTCAAATCATAACAAAATAGAATTAAAAACAACAGAGATAAAATGGCTTGCTTTTACAGAGCCCAGCTCAGGTTCTAAGATCTCATAAAATCTTCCCATAAGCACATTTTCTTCTCTGAACTCCTACATTGTTTAATGTCTATATTGCTCCCTTAGCCCCTGGTATCCATCACTCAATCAATTAAAAAATGTGCTGAGATCCTAAAGATGATGTGGGGACACAGTGTATTAATTAATTAAATTTTCATGGATAGTTACTTCCTCGATTAAGTTGTATACTGAATCCAAACCTTCCTCCTGTCCTCCATGGTGGTCAGCACTGCTGGTTGATGAAACCAGAATTCCTTTGCCTCCAATAATGAAGAAAATGTAAATAAAAACTAAAACAGATTGCTATAAGTCTTTTTAATAAAATACATCTATGACAACTTCATGTGTAAATAAATATATGGTTTAAAAAATCATGCAAGAGCATTTTGTTACAATTACTAAGAAAGATTTGAGACTACTGTTCCCTCCACAGAAACACTATGCACAGATACAAAATGATCAAAGGCTGATATAATAATGAATCTCAAGTAAGTGGCGGAGCCATCACGTGCCTGC
>NW_006159739.1:136454-138638 GCF_000334495.1 Tupaia belangeri chinensis | reverse complement strand
AGGGAAAAATCAATATGGATGCTTTTAGCAGTCCTAGTTAACTATTTAGAAGCAGTTAGCCAAAGAAAGGTTTGATGCGAGAGCAATGTTCTAAATACATAGCAATGTATAACATAATACTCAGACAAGAGGCCAGCCACATATGACAGAAATTCTGGTGCATATGAGCTGAATATCAGCATTGGTGTGATGCAGAATTGAAGGTAGGGACTTAAATTGTCAGCTGTGCATTTCTGATCAATTCATAAATGTCTTCCTAAGGCATTTTTCACAATAAGGGGTTTCCTTTAGTCAGTGATTCCCCAGATATACTACCCTAAAGCAAAATAATCTTAGAAGACCATCGGAAAAGTAAAGGTCATGGTAGCAGAGATATGCATAAAATGTCCCCTGTGTTTTTCTTACAATGACAAAGGGAAGAAAAAGAACATTAACTTAAATGTATGCAAATAAGCAAATGTTGCTTTTAAGTTAGAATTATGAAGCTTGTGATCTAACAGCAAGTTAAAAAAAAGTCATAAAAGATTGTACCTTTTTATTATAAACATATGATGTCTATGGTAGACAACTAGAAGAAAATATAGTAAAAGCTTTTGTGACAGAATAATAAAATTATGGGTGAGTTCTGCCTCCCATTCCCCTTACTATTGTCTAAATTTTCTATAATACTGTGACATTCCCTGATCCAAAAGAATCCTGAAGCAAAATACCAAAGGAAGCACAAGCTTACTAATCATAACCTACCAGGTAAAGATGAAGACAAGTAGAAAGATAAAATTTAGTAAAATTAATCATTTATGGACGGATCCCCACTGGCCTCCTCAGCCACTGGGCAAATTTTGGTGGGAGAGAAGAGAACTGATGAGATTCCAAAACTTTCTATCAACCTTGCAAAACTCTGATTTCCTAGGAACACCTGACAAGTTGTGAAGAAGTAAATTTAATGTACAAGGTACCCCTTTCACCCTCATTGGGAGAATTTGGAGGAACAATAATTAAACAAACTCTATCACCTAGAAAAATAAATAAATAAATAAATAAATAAATAAACTTGTTCAGTTGCTTTCTTTTTGTTCGTCTAAGCCAGAGCCTGATAAACCAGCAGGAGCAGAGGGACTCCTGATGAGGCAGCAGCTTCCTCAGCAGCGGGCATTCATCCCAGTTGACAAGCAAAGCCCACTGGAATGTTGTCGAAAAATACTGGTTCTCTCTCCAGCTCATCTCTCTCTGTCACATTTGTTGCTGACCCCATGCTCTAGTTCCCATTATTTGAATCTCCCTGTCCTTTCATGCTTAAATTAATGTCCAATTTTGGCATCTCAACCCTTTTTGATTTCTATTCTAAAAGACCTACAGAATCAAATATAAGCAATTAAAGCAAATAAATACTTAAAAAAAAGAATAAAATAAATCAAAAAAGCAAAGACCTCAGTTTTATCTTTGCTATCACTTACTCCATGATGGACAAGAGTCTAATTCATGAATGCTACATTTAGCTTTTATTATTACTGAGAATAAATCTTCCATGTTGGTTGACTAGGCACAGAACCTATATCATGAGGATATTTATTAACTCTAGCACTATGGAGGTAGGTTTCGATCTAAATCGATTGAACTTGCTAAAGATAACGTTTATCTTTACTAAGTATATTTACTTACCACAATTTCTTCATTTTGAAGCTGTCCCTCTGTGTGTACTAAATCTAAAACAAAAGTTTAAAGGAAAGGGTCAAAGCTTAAAATATATGAGGATAGCTAGTGAAATTTATGTTCAGCAAAACAGAATATCTGGTAAACTATACATTATGAGTAGATTTAAAGAAATGATCAAGACCAGCAGATAGCATAATGGTTACATTGCTGGACTCCCACATAGTTGACCATGGTTCAAGTCCTGGACAAGGCGGCTTAAAACTCACACCATGCGCTCATGCATGTGTGCCCAAAATCCTGAGAGGGGAATGGAGAAGGGACTGCAGCGTGGCCATCCTTCCTGGGGGATGATTTCTTGCTTTCTGTCTCTCCAGTGAGCACATGCACCCTATAGCAAAAATCTCTCTTAAAAAAATGATCAATGTTTGGGGATTTAAATTTGATATAAAAATAGATAGCTGATATAAAACGTTAAAAAAAGATAAGCTAGAGGGGAACCAGCAGTTAGCATAATGGCTATGTTGCTGGACT
>NW_006159739.1:113667-135048 GCF_000334495.1 Tupaia belangeri chinensis | reverse complement strand
AAATCAATATGGATGCTTTTAGCAGTCCTAGTTAACTATTTAGAAGCAGTTAGCCAAAGAAAGGTTTGATGCGAGAGCAATGTTCTAAATACATAGCAATGTATAACATAATACTCAGACAAGAGGCCAGCCACATATGACAGAAATTCTGGTGCATATGAGCTGAATATCAGCATTGGTGTGATGCAGAATTGAAGGTAGGGACTTAAATTGTCAGCTGTGCATTTCTGATCAATTCATAAATGTCTTCCTAAGGCATTTTTCACAATAAGGGGTTTCCTTTAGTCAGTGATTCCCCAGATATACTACCCTAAAGCAAAATAATCTTAGAAGACCATCGGAAAAGTAAAGGTCATGGTAGCAGAGATATGCATAAAATGTCCCCTGTGTTTTTCTTACAATGACAAAGGGAAGAAAAAGAACATTAACTTAAATGTATGCAAATAAGCAAATGTTGCTTTTAAGTTAGAATTATGAAGCTTGTGATCTAACAGCAAGTTAAAAAAAAGTCATAAAAGATTGTACCTTTTTATTATAAACATATGATGTCTATGGTAGACAACTAGAAGAAAATATAGTAAAAGCTTTTGTGACAGAATAATAAAATTATGGGTGAGTTCTGCCTCCCATTCCCCTTACTATTGTCTAAATTTTCTATAATACTGTGACATTCCCTGATCCAAAAGAATCCTGAAGCAAAATACCAAAGGAAGCACAAGCTTACTAATCATAACCTACCAGGTAAAGATGAAGACAAGTAGAAAGATAAAATTTAGTAAAATTAATCATTTATGGACGGATCCCCACTGGCCTCCTCAGCCACTGGGCAAATTTTGGTGGGAGAGAAGAGAACTGATGAGATTCCAAAACTTTCTATCAACCTTGCAAAACTCTGATTTCCTAGGAACACCTGACAAGTTGTGAAGAAGTAAATTTAATGTACAAGGTACCCCTTTCACCCTCATTGGGAGAATTTGGAGGAACAATAATTAAACAAACTCTATCACCTAGAAAAATAAATAAATAAATAAATAAATAAATAAACTTGTTCAGTTGCTTTCTTTTTGTTCGTCTAAGCCAGAGCCTGATAAACCAGCAGGAGCAGAGGGACTCCTGATGAGGCAGCAGCTTCCTCAGCAGCGGGCATTCATCCCAGTTGACAAGCAAAGCCCACTGGAATGTTGTCGAAAAATACTGGTTCTCTCTCCAGCTCATCTCTCTCTGTCACATTTGTTGCTGACCCCATGCTCTAGTTCCCATTATTTGAATCTCCCTGTCCTTTCATGCTTAAATTAATGTCCAATTTTGGCATCTCAACCCTTTTTGATTTCTATTCTAAAAGACCTACAGAATCAAATATAAGCAATTAAAGCAAATAAATACTTAAAAAAAAGAATAAAATAAATCAAAAAAGCAAAGACCTCAGTTTTATCTTTGCTATCACTTACTCCATGATGGACAAGAGTCTAATTCATGAATGCTACATTTAGCTTTTATTATTACTGAGAATAAATCTTCCATGTTGGTTGACTAGGCACAGAACCTATATCATGAGGATATTTATTAACTCTAGCACTATGGAGGTAGGTTTCGATCTAAATCGATTGAACTTGCTAAAGATAACGTTTATCTTTACTAAGTATATTTACTTACCACAATTTCTTCATTTTGAAGCTGTCCCTCTGTGTGTACTAAATCTAAAACAAAAGTTTAAAGGAAAGGGTCAAAGCTTAAAATATATGAGGATAGCTAGTGAAATTTATGTTCAGCAAAACAGAATATCTGGTAAACTATACATTATGAGTAGATTTAAAGAAATGATCAAGACCAGCAGATAGCATAATGGTTACATTGCTGGACTCCCACATAGTTGACCATGGTTCAAGTCCTGGACAAGGCGGCTTAAAACTCACACCATGCGCTCATGCATGTGTGCCCAAAATCCTGAGAGGGGAATGGAGAAGGGACTGCAGCGTGGCCATCCTTCCTGGGGGATGATTTCTTGCTTTCTGTCTCTCCAGTGAGCACATGCACCCTATAGCAAAAATCTCTCTTAAAAAAATGATCAATGTTTGGGGATTTAAATTTGATATAAAAATAGATAGCTGATATAAAACGTTAAAAAAAGATAAGCTAGAGGGGAACCAGCAGTTAGCATAATGGCTATGTTGCTGGACTCCCATGTAATCGACCGCGGTTCGTGTCCCGGACCCGGTGGCTTAGAACTCACGCCGGGCGTGTGTGCGTGCATGCCCAAAATCCCGAGAGGAGAATGGAGGAGAAGGGATTGTGGCGTGACCATCCCCCCGGGGGGTGATTTCTTGCTTTCTGTCTCTATGTCTCTCTCTGTCTGGCGAGCGTACGCGCCCTATAGCAAAAAAAACCTCTCTTAAAAAAAATAATAATAAGCTAGGACCAGCAGTTGGCATAATGGCTATGTCGCTGCCACGTAGTTGACCACAGTTCGAGTCCCAGACCTGGTGGCTTAAACTCACACGAGGTGCATGTGTATGCGTGCCCAAGATCCCTAAAGGAGAATGGAGAAGGGATTGTGGCGCGGCCATCTCCCCTGAGGGGTGATTTCTCGCTTTCTGTCTCTGTCTTTGGGGTGATTTCTCGCTTTCTGTCTCTTTCTGGCGAGCTCACATGCCCTACAGCAAAAACCTCTCAAAAAAAAAAGATAAGCTATTTAAATGCTATAAAATATCTCTAGTGAGTGTAAGTAAAAGGAAATGAAAATATAAATTATATTGTTTAGCAGAAAAGTCATGATGCATTCTTGCATAGGAAAAAAGAAAAATATGTCATGACTTTTCTGACCACCGAACATTAAGGAATACCGAAAAAGGAAATTGATAAAATGTGAAAAACCCTTTTCAAGATCAAGCTGCTAACAGTAACTGCAGGCCTAAAAGGAGCTACTTTATCATACTCATGGGTAGTAACTAGAGCTCATTTTCTTTCTTTCTTTTTTGGGGGGAGGGGGTTAATTGTGCCAGAGGACACATGTGCTCACGGAGAGAGGATCTGGTGGTGGTTAGAAAGCATTTCCCATGGGAAATGGACAAGTCACAATTCCTTCTCTTTCGTTTCTTCTTCCTTTCAGGATTTTGGGCACACATGCACATATGTCCAAGCTACTGGGTCTGGTACTCAAACTACACGGCCATGTGGGATCCAACCTCCTTAACCACTATGTCACAGGCTGGTGTGAGCAGTTTCTCACAGGGAATTTTCACTCTGACGTAGAACTATGTGGCCCTGAAATGAACTTTTCTGGTATCCAAGTTTTAAGAACCTTTAATTACATAATTTTAGGACAGATCAATTTAAATGGCTATGAGCCAGTCATATCAAACATTCTTTTAGAAGCATGAAATATATAATTAATATAATAAAGCTAATTATTTGTATCAAAATAATCAATGTACCTAATTTTAAAAGCCACATGATACTAAAAGGGAAGTCTCTGGGAAGTAAGATTATGTGTGACTTTCTTTCTGTTTCCTAACCCTTCTGTGAGATAAGGAGAAATAGTAATCCCCCACTTTACCCTCCTTTCTTCTCGTTCCCTAGAGGTAAACATTTTCAGCTTCCTGTCGAAATGTCTATGTTGTTTTTCATATCATTTTAATATGCTTATATTCTTTTTATTTATTTTTTACTGACTTTATATCATGGTAGGTGAAAACTGAGGTTTTTAAACCAATACACCTTCCCTCTTTCTGCAACTTTCTTTCCTCCCGTCTTCTCATTTTTGAAAGCAATACTTGGTTTCATTATTAGGTCTATATAAATGTTATTGGCTGCCAAAATTGGTAAAAAGTTATAATCACGTTTTCTTTCTTATATAACTCTTCCAATAGTAGTTAGTAACAATCTCTTTTTCATTTACTGAGGGCTTTTTTTTTAGTTATGAAAAACTGGAAAATCTCAAACCTACCTAAGAGGGAATTTACTAACTCCTATATAGATTAGCTATCATCTAGATTTTATAATTTCTAACATTTCACCATAGTTGACTTATCTATTTTTTTCTGATTAAGTATTTATTTATTTTTTTTTTTTTGGAGAGGTTTTTGCTATAGGGTGTATGCGCTCACCAGAAAGACAGAGAGAGTCAGAGAGACAGAAAGCAAGAAATCACCCCTTGGGCTGGGGGGAGGACCACACCACAATCCCTTCTCCTCCATTCTCCTCTTGGGATCTTGGGTACACACGCATACCTACCTGGCATGAGTTTAAGCCACTGGGTCCAGGACTTGAACTGTGGTCAACTATATGGGAGTCCAGCAACATAACCATTATGCCAACTGCTGGTTCCCTGATTAAGCATTTTAAAGCAAGTCTAAGGCTTCATGACATTTCACCTTTAAATACTTGATTATTCACCTCTACATAAAGATATTGTTTTTGAAATTTATTTATTATCATCAAATCTTGTTTATATTACATTGAATTGCATATAACTTTACAGTGTATTACATTGCTTTTTCAAAAGGGAATGCCATGCATGTCAGTCAATAGAGACATTAAAATCCCCACTTCATCATTCTATATCTTTTCATTGTTTTCCCGATCATTATTATTATTATTATTCCAATTATTTTTTTAACTAGTCAATCACAATTTCTCATTTTGCTTGTAAAAAGACTTTGCCCATCTTGAAATACTTCTCAGACCAATCCAGTTGAGAATATTATACATGCCATCATCAACAGGTAATAAGCCATATCTGTGTCCCACTAATGTCATGCCTCTTTGTTCTTTTGCTATCTTTCTCTATCCTCTTCTCTTCACCCTCCCACATAAAGATATTGTTGACATAATCATATCATTATCATACTAGTGTTAAAAATGCCATTCATATAATACCTAGTCTGTATTCAAATTTCCCCAACCATCCCACAAAAATTTTTTGTAATTGGTTTATTTAAATCAGAATTAAGTCTTTTTTTTTTTTTTTTTTTTTTAAGTTTTCTGCGTGTGCACTTACAAGAGAGAGAAAAATGAGAAATTGCTCCCCTGGGATGGATGGCCACACTGTAGTCCCTTCTTCTCCATTCTCCATTTGGGATTTTTAGGCACACATGCACAAACGCTAGTGTGTTTTTCAAGCCACTGTGCCTGGTACTTGAACCATGTAGTCGGCCATGTAGGATCCAGCTGTGTTTTTGTTTTGGAAAGGTTTTTGCTATAGGGCACGTGTGCTCGCCAGAAAGACGAGAGAGAGACAGAGAAACAGAAAGTGAGAAATCACCCCTCAGGGGGGATAGCCATGCCACAATGCCTCCTTCATTCTCCTCTTGGGATCTTGGGCATGCACGCACATGAGCCTGGTGTGAGTTTAAGCCACCAGGTTCGGGACTCAAACTGCGGTCGACTACATGGGAGTCCAGCGACATAGCCATTATGCCCACTGCTGGTCCCAGGACCCAGCTGTATTAACTATCATGAAGCTGGTTGGCTCCAGAACTGTCTCTTTAATATTGAACTGCATTCTCTCCCCCCAATTTTTTTTTTTTTCTGGAGAGGTTTTTGCTATAGGGCATGTGTGCTTGCCAGAAAGAGAGAGACAGAGAGACAGAAAGCGAGAAATCACCCCCCAGGGAGGATGGCCACTCTGCAATCCCTTCTCCTCCATTCTCCTCTCGGGATCTTAGGCACGCATGCACACGTGCCCGGCGTGAGTTTAAGCCGCCAGGTCCGGGACTGGAACCGCGGTCGACTACATGGGAGTCCAGTGACATAGCCATTACTCTGCTGGTCCCACCCCTAGACATATGTTTAAAAACATCATTGACTTATTGAAGAGGCAAAGTCAGTTGTCCTGTAGCATGTTGAACGTTCTAGAGTTTGTCTTTCCTCTCATGGTTTCATTTCATTTGTCCCTCTAATATCTATGTTTCCTATAGATTGAAAATTAGAGCTAAAACCTTTATTATATTCAAGGTTTGAAGCCTTCATCAAATGTCTGGTGATCTCTGGCTATCTTTTCTTATTCATATTACTTATGAATAAATATTTGAAAACTGTGTGTTATGCGCCAGGCTTGTTGAATAGTGGACTTCAACAGGGTGACCAACAGTGAGCTAGCCTTTGTTAGTATCTATAGATATTTTTTACTGGAGCCATTTAGTGTCTCGAAAGATGATTCCTCTGATCTCCTGGCTGGGGATATCATCTTGGTTGCTGTCTTTAATAGCAGAGGACAGGGGACCGGCAGGTGGTGTGGTGACTGAAGCGCTGGACATTCCCACATGGCCAACTATGGTTCGGGTCCTGGACCTGGTGGCTTGCTTTCTCACTTTCTCTCTCTTTGTGTGTCTCTCTGGTCAAAATAAAATAAGTAGATGAATAAATAAAATTAAAAAAAATTTTTTTTAAATAGCAGAGGACAGGGAGGAGACTGGAATTCCCACTATTCAGTGTGTATGCTTCCATCCAAACCTCCTGTTTTCAACCTGTGTACCACTTACTCTCTCCACTGTCCCTGAGCTCCTGAGTCCTGGGCCTCAGCATTCAGTGTTCCTAGTTATCTCTTAGGGGTGGCAGTGGAAGTCTGTGGGGAAAAGGAGTGGTGTTTGGCTTTGTGGGGTAGAAGATACCTAGAGTCCAACCACTCCATACACAGATGTTCCTAATCATCCTTGTCTTCTGGCCCATATCTCACTCACAGTTTTCATGGTACCTGTTTTTCTTTTTCTTTTCTTTTTCTTTTTTTGGAGAGGTTTTTGCTATAGGGTGCATGCGCTCGCCAGACAGACAGACAGAGAGAGACAGAGAGATAGAAAGCGAGAAATCAACCCCCGGAGGGGATGGTCATGACGCAATCCCTTCTCCTCCATTCTCCTCTCGGGATCTTGGGCACACATGCACATGCGCCCGGCGTGAGTTTTAAGCCACTGGGTCTGGGACGTGAACCGCAGTCGACTACGTGGGAGTCCAGCGACATAGCCATTACACTAACTGCTGGTTCCCCAGTTTTCACGGTACCTGTTGACTTCTGGGGTTTTGAATGGCAAACTGGCTTGCTTGTCATTGGTAGCTGCCTTAGCAGGCACTTAGATTTAACCTAATTTGTTCAGCTACAGAAGTTATTGCTCCGCCATCTACTTTCCCTCTCAATTTATTTTATTTACTTATCTATTGTGTTTTTCGGGCTACCAGGTTCAGGACTTGAACCACGGTTGATCATAAAGGAGTCCAGCACCTCGACCACCATGCCACCTGTCGGCCCCATCATAACATATTAATATATTGATCTCGAATATTTACTTCAGTTTCCTGGTTTTTCAGTTTCCTGGTTTTTTGTTTATTGATTTTTTTTTATCCTTCTAGGTTTATGCCTCTTTTTTTCCCTTTACTAGTTTTTCATGGTATTTTGGGATAAAAAGGAGATAGACCTATGAAGGCAATATGCCTAACATTCAGTTGGAAGCTCACAATTCCACTGCTGATATTCAAATAGTGCCAGTGATCAGGAAGGAAAGAAAGAAGATGAGAAATTATTATTTACTGCCTGTCTATCATATGTCAGAATCTATTTCATAAAAAACCTTATATAATAGACATTGTTTCCATTTTTCTGATGAGGATTCTGAAATGCAGGAAAAAAACGAAGTAACATGTCAATGATTATTACATAACCACTAAGTAAAGAAGCAGCCAATGTATTGTTTTTCAGCAAAATGCAGTTGGATTGGAAATGTAGACCCAAAAGACAATTACCTACCCCACGTTCAGAACAATGCTGGTGAAATAAGTACATACCTTTTTCAATCCATTGCTCAAAATCAACCGGCTCTTTAGATGTGCTCTTTTCAATCCTTATGGTCCGCACTGGCATTTTAAGCACACAAAATAAAGTGTTAATTCTGTGTGGCTGTTCTCCCTATATTTCTTTCTTTCTTTTTTTTTTTTTTTGAGAGTTTTTTTTGCTATAGGGTGCGTGTGCTCGCCAGACAGACAGAGACAGAGAGACAGAAAGCGAGAAATCACCCCCCAGGGGGGATAACCACGCCGCAATCCCTTCTCCTCCATTCTCCTCTCGGGATCTTGGGCACGCACGCACACACGCCTGGGTCCGGGACACGAACCGCGGTCAACTATATGGGAGTGCAGCGACATAGCCATTACGCTAACTGCTGGTCCCTCTCCCTATATTTCTTTTTCCCTCTGTCTAAAACTGGCAGGCATTGGTGTGACTACACAGAGTGCTGCGATCATGTCATGCTCTGGAAGTTATTCACTTACTCTATTTTTCCACAAGTTCCAATGGTAAAATGCAGTCTTGTATGACTATATTATTACATAAATGTTTATAGATATACAATACAGGCTTTTTTGAATTTGGTATCATTCAAATTATTTATTCTTTTTGTATACTGGTAATAATAGTAGGATAGGTATTATTGGTCATAAACTTTAACGGAGAATCTACTCTGAATCAGGCATTATTTATTTATTCATTCACTCCTGATTATAAACTTATGAGAAAGGTATTATTAATCTACTTTACAGATAAGAAAACAGTTTTGGAGAAGTCAGACAAAGTACTCAATGATACAGAGCTAGTAAGTACCAGAACTGGAATTCAAACTTCAAGTTGTCTGACTCCAGAACCTTTAAAACCAATGACAGGAGACAGCCTTATCAGGAATAGTCATCTCCCTTCTGCACTGGCTTTTCTCCACCATCCCCAACCCAGTGCCTGCCATCTCAGATGCATTCCTCCCCTTCTCTGTCCTGCTCTGTGCCCTGAAAAACTGACCTTTGTAGACATACCACTTGGACTTGCCCACTAGTTTCTGGTTTCTGGCTGGATTTGGTCAATGTGAAGTACCAGGAGCAGTATGGAGGGCAGTGGGGAAGTGAGATCAGTCTGTTTTATCTGCACTTCCTCCCTGCTTCAGTGCCACATCTTTGACAACGGATAATAACCTTCATGACTAGAACTCTGCCAGGCAGACCCTCTTGCACAGGCTCCAGCTCTGATAATACTGTTTCCTTCCCTTTCCCCAGGGGAAACAGCTTCCTGCTGTAGCTCATTTCTGAGGACCTTGTCATCTCTTGTTTGTTCCCTTAACCCACACTATAATTTCGTAGGTAGCACCAAAAATAAAGCCTCTTGATTTCAACCACCGGGGATGTATTCTGTTTCCTAACATGATTTTTTGGCTGATACCCTAAGTCTTAAAATAAACATGGATAAAATTAGAATGATATCCAATGGGAGATTCTTCTAAATTCCTCAGAAAATGCCATTTCTAATAGAAGCATCAAAACTATCCAGTGTGAATAATCAGAGTTATCAGATTCTCAGCAATAACTTGGCAGAGGACCCCAGGCTGAATGAGTCTAGAATAAAAATGTCACAGAACCTACTGTTCTGACAAGTTGACTTTTTATGTTCATAATAAAGCTTTTTCCCTAAGAATTTCACATAGCAAATTGCATGGAAATTATTATGTGCTTTGGAAGGGTTTCAAATTTGCAGTTTGAGAGAGGCTAATTGTGCTAAAGGTAGTTAACCGATCATGTCCACCCTCCAGTCCCAGAAGCAAAACCGAATTCCATGGTATAAAGAAACATTCTTTTACCAAAAGTTTATGTACATGTCCTCTGCCTATGGAAAAATCAAAGGATGATAAAAATTAATGTATGATTTGCTTACCAAAGTAACTCTGGATTACAAGCCTTTCAATCCTTACATGTCTGTGAAAACAAATAATGAACTCCTGGGGAAACATTCCTGTGGTGGTCCAAAATGTTTCTGGATTTCTATTGTTAATGTTAAAGAAAAAGAAAAAGGAATAGCCAAATATAAATGGTTAATCATAAAATACTAATAAATAAATATATATATTTTAATTTGTTACAGGGCATGTACACTCATTGGAGAGACAGAGATAGATTGAGAGAGACAAAGGGGGGATGATCACATTGCAATCCCCTCTTCTCTTGGAATGTGGGGCACACATACACACACTCCTGGTGTGTTTTACAAGCCATTAGGACTCAACTGCACAGTCGGCCATGTTGGATCCAGGCATCTTAATCACATCGTAAGCTAGCCCCCATGAATACACACTAGGTAGTCAGAAAAGTCAGGATTTTTTTTTGACAACTCAGTATTTTAAAAACATAAATGACTATACTAGACTCTTGGAATACCTTCCTGTTAATTCTGTCTCTAAACTTTCCCTAACTTTAATCATTCTTTACTACTACCAGATAATCTTTTTTAAAACACAGAAACACAGAATCTAGGTTACTCACTTCTATTTATAATAAAAGCCTTCGGTAGTCCCTTATTGCCTACAAATCTAAGCTCCTCAGTTTGGCAGTTAATACTCTGCAATCTGGTTCCATTATTAAGGAATACCGTCTTGGGTTGACTCCATAGTCTAGTGGTTAAGGGAGCCAGATCCCACATGGCTGACGCATGGTTTGAATCATGGCAGCTTGAAAAACATGCCAGATATGTGTGTGGGTGTCCGACATCTCCGTGGAATGGAAGAAATGGAGAAGAGATTGTGCATAATTATGACCCATGGAAGGGATGTTTTTGCCTTCTCCCTCTGTCTCCCTGTCTCTCTCCAGTGAGCCCACATACTCTCTGGCAAAATAAGGGAAAAAAGTATATTGTCTTGCACCACTATATCACCATTACTGTAGTCACACTGGGCCACTCAAAATTCTGCAAATGTGGGCCCAGCAGTGGCATGGTGGTTAAGGTGCTAGATTCCCACATGGCCGATTGTGGTTCAAGTCCTGGACCAGGTGACTTGAGAAATCACACCAGGTATGGGTGTGTGTGCTTGTGCTATTCCCCTTGGGGGAGCGATTTCTCACTTTCCCTCTTTTTGTCTCTGTCTCTTTTTGGTGAGTGCACATACTCTAGCACAAAAACTTAAAACAAATTCTGCAAGTACTTCAGGCAGCCCCATGTTTCTGTACCCTGGTTCACGAGTTTTTATTGACCTAAAAAAGCCCATTTTTCTTTACAAAAGTTTAAACTTCTGGTCCTATCTATCTTATTCATCTTTCTATTCCTAACAACTACAACAACGGTTGACTTACAGGAGATGCATAAATGTTTGTTGAAAAACAAATTAAAGAATGCAACTTGTGGGGCTGGCCAGTGGTGTGGTGCTTAAAGGCACTGGACTCCAACATGGCCAACTGTGGTTCGGGTCCCAGACCTAGAAGCTTGCTTTCTCACTTTCCCTCTCTCTGATCAAAATTTTAAAAATAATAATAGGGGCCAGCAGATGGCATGGTGGTTAGGGCACTGGACTCTCACTTGAGTCCCAGACCCGGTGACTTGAAACTCATGCCAGGCATGTGTGCGTATGTGCCCAAAATCCTGAGTGGAGAATAGAGAAGAAGGGATTGCGGCGTGGTCATTCCCCTAGGGAGTAAGTTCTCATTTTCTCTGTGTGTGTGTCTTCAGAGAACACAAGTGCCCTATAGCAAAAATCTCTCAATAAATACATAAATATAATTAAATAAAATAATTCTTTAAAAAATCATGCAATTTTAAGTCCTAGATATATGTATACATAGTATATAGTATATATGGTATAGAGTATAGAAATTATTTATATTTTAAATATGCAAACTTTTTTCTTTTTTGGAAGTAAAATTTACCTTCAGTTAAATTTAACATTAATGTATAATTTAATACATTTTCAGGAATATATGTGCTTACATAACAAATACCCCAGGGAAACCAATACCCTAATCAAAATATAGAACATTTCCTGGGGCTATTTGGTGACTTGGAGTTAAAATGGAATGCTCTGTGAGGCAGACCCAAACAGGCGGGTTACTGGTATGTGTTCAGAGGCTGCCCTGAGTACACCTGACACACATGTGCCATGATCGGGGCCTGCTGAGACTAGGAGTGGCCTGTAGTGTCAGGGCTCTGTTGGGAGCACTGACTCTCTCTCACTGACTCTCTCACTCATGTAATAACATTTGCTATATACATACTCTATTACCTATAGCAAAAACCTCTCCAAAAAAAAAAAAGAATTACTTTATTTAACTTTATTTATTTTAACAAAATCAGATAGGGACAGAGTTAGAGAAAACGAGAAAATGAGAAAGCAAGCTACCAGGTTTGGAACTCAGACAGAGGTGGGCCATGTGGGAGTCCAGCGCCCTTAACTACTATGCCACCTGCTGGCCCGGTAAGCCATTTCTTTTTTTTTTTTGGGAGAGGTTTTTCGCTATAGGGCGCATGCACTTGCCAGACAGAGAGACAGAGACAGAAAGCGAGAAATCACCCCCCCAGGGGGGATGGTCATGCCGCAATCACTTCTCCTCTCAGGATCTTGGGCACGCACGCACACGTGCCGGCGTGAGTTTTAAGTCGCCGGATCCGGGACGCGAACCGCGGTCGACTAAGTGGGAGTCCAGTGACACAGCCATCACGCTAACTGCTGGTTCCCCCGGTAAGCCATTTCTAAGAAAACAATTTATACAAACAGGTTGGTTTAGGAATTATAAAGAAAAGGATTAAAAAACTAAATAAACACAACTGAATTAGTTCCAGAAATAGTACCAAAGGTAGATACTGAATTCCCCAAACACACACACATTGTTTTTTTTGAGATTTTTGCTATAGGGCTCATGTGCTCACTGGAGAGACAAAAAGTGAGAAATCACCCCCTGGGGGGATGGCCACATTGCAATCACTTCTCCATTCTCCTCTTGAGATTCTGGGCATGCACACGCACAGATCGCACAGATCCGAAGTGAGTTTTAAACTGCTGGGTTCGGGACTTAAACCATGATCAGCCACGTGGAAATCCAGATCCTTAATCACTATTCCATCTGCTGGCCCCAACACTTTTTTTCTTTAATTGCTGGAGAGTGTATGTGTTTGCCAGAGAGAATAGACATGCCACAATCCCTTCTCCTCTATTTTTCAGTGTGCAGGATTGGGGGCACGCATGTATATGCCCCCAGCATGTTTTTCAAGACACCAGGGTTGGCACTTGAACTATAGTTGGCCATATGGAATTTGACTCCCTTCAACAATAGGCTACAAGGCCAGCCCCAGTCATACACTAAACCATGTTTAACAGTGGTAGTGTTATAAAACACATAGTCCAAGCACTCATGGGATCCACTGACTTAATATTTAAGATTTTAAATAAGAAAACGCAGTAACTCTTACCCATCAATGATATTTTCAGGTGGGTGTTTTTCATCACTTGATGTAGCTAAAATCACTTCTGTCCCTTCAGAGCTCAAACAGAGATCAACTTTTCTCATTTTAGTGTTTAACCTGCAGAAAGACCAAAACAAAGACAAAAAAGTAACTTTTCCTCTGAGAAAAGAAAGGACTTGCTTGTTGCTGAGCACACAGTGTAACTCCCAAACTATTCACCAGTGGGAGGGACTTTAACATGTTTATTTACATAAGTAAACTTCTGACCTCTCCAGGGACAACCTGTCAGACATGACTACAGTATTTCTACTACTCTGTGCTCAGAAGGAGCCTCTGACAACCCTGACATCACTTTAATGCTTCTAAAATGAAAAGCACTTACTTATATGGAAACAGTTACCAAGCTAAGGTGACATAGAGTAAGTGGGTAAAATATTTAAAAGCTGTATAGTTATATTTCTGAAATTTAAAGAATCTTAAGGATAAAAACATATTTTGTGAATTTATTCATAGACTTTTCAATTGATGTGGCAAACAATATTGCTTGTATCTTAAAAGATACGTTATCATCATTTATTTTTATTTTTTTAAATTGAAAATATCTTTATTTATAGATGACATGATGGTACATTTAGAATGAAAAACTTCTTGAAGTAATAAATGAATACAGCAAAGTGGCAGGAGACAAAAATCAACATCCAGAAATCAATAGTATTTTTATTTTTAAAAATTATTTTATTTAACTTTATTATTATTAATTTTTAATTATTATTCATACATTAAGTCGCTATACATCATTTAGATTGTGAAGAGGCTTTACCCAGCATGATATACCCGTCAGTCCTGTTCAGTTAAGACTATTATACACATTCTTGTCAACAGATAAAAAAACCTAATCTGGGACCAGCAATTTGTATAATGGCTATGTCACTGGGCTCTCATGTGGTTGACCGTGGTTCGAGTCCCGGACCCGGTGCTTAAACTCACACCAGGCACGTGTGCATGCGTGCCCAAGATCTTGAGAGGAGAATGGAGGAGAAGGGATTGTGGCATGGCCATCCCCCTTGGGAAGTGATTTCTTGCTTTCTGTCTCTGTCTCTCTCTGTCTTTCTGGTGAACACACATGCACTATAGCAAAAACCTCTCCCCCCCCAAAAAAAAACCAAAAAACCCTAATCTGTGTCTTCCGTGTTTTACCTCTCCATTTTCCCCCCAAATTTCCTTTCCTATGCTATTCCCCTCCCACACTCTCTTTCCACTTTGTCCCCAGTGTCCATTACAATTTTTAATACTTTTATGTTCTCCAGTCTTTCAGTCTCTACCATAGAGTGCGGACGGTTAAGTGGAGACATACAATGTCTCTCATAGCCTGACTTGATTCACTCAGCAACAAATCTTCCATATTCGTCCACTTTCTATCAAATTCCTGGGCCTTGTTTTTTATGGCTGAATAGTATTCCATGGAGTATATGTGCCACAATTTTTCAATCCATTCACCTGTTTGTGGACATTTGGGTTGGTTCCATGTCTTAGAAATCATGAATAATGCTGCAATGAAAATAGTTGTGCAAGTGCTTTTCTGACTGAGTGCTCTCCTGTCCTTTGGGTAGATACCCAGGAGTAGAATTGCTGGATCATAAGGTAGTTCTATTTGAAGGTCTTTGAGGAACCTCCACATCATTCTCCACAGTGGCTGGACCAATTTACATCCCCACCAACAGTGTAGGAGTGTCCCCCTTTCACCATAGCCTCTCCAGCACTGATCATTATTTTTTGAGCAGAGATATAAAACAAGATAACCTTTTACTTGTTTTACTAAGTCAGTTACTTGAGTCATGGACTTAAACACATGTCTGTTGTAAGGTTGTATTTCAATAAAGATGATCCTGGGGCCAGCAGGTTGTGTAGTGGTTAAGGTGCTGGGCTCCCACATGGCAGACCGTGGTTTGAGTCCTGGACCTGGTGACTTGCTCTCTCACATTCCTCTCTCTGTCTTTCTCTGGTCAAATTAAGAAATAATAATGAATAAAGTTGAATAAAATTAATTATTTTTAAAAATTTACCTCTATACACAGAGGTAAAATTACAGAAACTTAGAATCTGCACACTTCAAGTCACTAAATGATCAATTTGTTCTCTTATAACAAATTATATTCTTACCAGCAGTGTATTACAGTTTTTAATTGTTCAGATTCTTGCCAATTTGGTATTTTGGATATTTGCTAATCACATTGGAAAGGGTATCTCAATAAGGTTTTTTTTTTTTTTTGAGAGATTTTTGCTATAGGGCATGTACACTTGCCAGAGAGACAGAAAGCAAGAAATCACCCCCACCCTCCACCCCGGGGGGGATGGCCACGTCATAATCCCTTTTCCATTCTCCTTTTGGGATTTGGGGTACAGATGCACACATGCCCAGCATAAGTTTGAAGTTGCTGGGTCCAGGACTTCAACCACGGTGGGCTACATGGGAAGCCAGCACTTTGACCACTATGACACCTGCTGGCCCCATTAAAGTTTCCATTTATATGCCCATGATTGTTAGGAATGTGAATATAAGTTTCTAAGTTTAAGGACCATTCTTTTAAAAAAAAAAAAAAACAAACAGGTTTTTGCTATATGGCACATGAGCTTGCCAAAGAGAGAGAAGGGGACTGTGAGAAATCACTCCCTAGAGGGGGTGGCCATGCCACAATCCCTTCTCCTCCATTCTCTTCTTAGGATTTTAGGCACACATGTACATGCACTTGGCATGATTTTAAAGCTGCCAGGCCCAGGATTTGAAACATGGTCAGCCATGTGGGAATCCACTGTCTTAACCACCACACCACCTGCTGGCTCCTGGACCATATATATATATATATATATTTATTATTATTATTATTTTTTTGGAGAGGTTTTTGCTATAGGGTGAGTGTGCTCTCCAGAAAGACAGACAGGGACAGAAAGCAAGAAATCACCCCCAGGGGGAATGGCCATGATGCAATCCCTTCTTCTCCATTTTCCTCTTGGGATCTTGGGCATGCACACACATGCACCCGGCATGAGTTTAATCCACTGGGTCCAGGACTTGAATTGTGGTCGACTACATGGGAGTCCAGCAACATAGCCATTATGTCAACTGCTGGTCCCTCCTGGACCATTTTTATCTATTTTTCTGTTATTTGCTTTTTCTCATCCTTTGCCCATTTTCCTATTGGACTGTAACTTATTATTTAAATTTGGTCCTTACTCGTTTTGATTTGTAGGAATTCTAAAAATATATGACATTCTAGATACAAGTCCTTTGTTGTATGTGTGCAAATATCTTCTCCCAGCCTGTGTTTAACCTTCCATTTTAACTTGGTTTCAGGATTGGTCGGTTATTTTGTGTGCAAGAATGCCTCTTCCCACACTTGTCATTGTTATTAACTAGTACATACCAGTAGAGGGCTCAAATCATAAGCATAGAACTCAATAAACTTCCACAAATAAACACACCCAGATAAACGGAACACTTGAGAAGCGCTCCTCATGCCCTTGCCCAATCAGTACCCCTCCTTTCATCCTAAATATAGCCATGGTCAGTCAGTCTTTCTCTTTCTTTCCTTCTCTTCCTTATTTTCAGGACAGAGTATTACTGTGTCTTGGACCTCTTGCCTCAGCCTCCCTAGTGCCTGGACTCAGGGTGCCTGCCATCATGCCTAGTTTTTATAGGGGGCCAGGTAGCACACACAGGCCTCCTATGTGGCCTCATCCTGCAGAGCAGCAGCTCTTACCAGTGCCACTGTGGCTGGCCAGCCTCATGGTCCTCACCCTAACAATCTACCACCAGAACATTTCTGCATGAACTTAACGTACTAAGTTTATATTACTTGTATCTGGCTGCTTTCACTCATTTGTCATGCTTATGAGAATTAAAGTGCAACCAAGTACAGCTGCAACCCAGCCCCAAAGAAATCAGTCCCTAAGTGGCACTTCCCAGGAAACTTCAAGCGTGAGCTTAAAAGTAAGGAAAGATTTCTTTAGTCCTGCATATTTAAGATACTAAAACTCTGGTAAGGGAGAGAATTGACATCACTTCAGTTATCTGAAAAGCAAAAGTAATCTGAAATTATTTAAAATTGCAACTTGGTCCATACACTGCACAATTCTTGCCTGGACTAAAGTGATTTGCCCCTCATCCTAGCTACCAGACAAAAGGAATGGTGTGTTCCCTCTGAGAAAAAGCACGATCCATTCCTGTCCCTATTTTTCTGGATACAATGTGTGGCAAACAAAGTCATAAGAAGTTGATATACAGCTGAACCAGGTGCTAGAACTAGCGGACAGATACAAAGGTAACTATTATCAATCTGTTAGAGAATTTAAAGAAAAGGTAGACAACATGGGTGACATAAAGAGCATTTTAGCAGAGAAATGGAAATTTAAAAAGATAAAATGGAAGTTCGAGAAAATTACAATATCTAAAATAAGAAATTCATTAGATGGGCTACTTTTAAGCTTCGGTGACAGCAGCTGTAACAGGTCCACAAAGCCTGTGATATTTACTATCTGGCCCTTTACAAAACTTTGCCAACCCTTGATCTAGATGTATAAAACTTAAAAGGTTTGGTTAATAACAAAGACAATTATATCTGCCCAAAGGTAAAGGAATGTTACCTCAGATTATATTAAAAGGGTTAAGAAGGGTTGGCTCTGTGGCCCGGTGGTTAAGGTAGCTGAATTCCACAAGGCCGACCCCACTGTTCGAGACCAGGGGCTTGAAAAATATGCCAGGTCTGTTTATGTGCATAGGTGGTGCTTTCTCAGCCCCCTGCCCCACCCTCAATCTGGGGAGCCCATTTACCCTTTAGCCAAAAAAAAAAAAGATAAAAGTTATACATGGAGTCAACATATTCCATCAACATTTCTGAACACCAGTTAAGGCTCTTTTCTACTAAGCCCAGCATTATGCTAGTATTACAAAGATACAACTTGAATGACTTAAGACTTGGTTCTTGCGTTCACATTTAGTCAAAGATGGGTGGTCATGCAACTAATAATATGTTATATGCTAACAAAGTATGATGTACACATCGAATACTATATTTAATTGTGCATAGTATTTTGTTTGTTTGTTATATGGTGTGTGTACTTACCCAAGAGAGACAGAAAGGGAAAGTGGGAAAGCACTCCCTTAGAGGGGGATGGCCACTCAGCAGTACTGTTTCCTCAGGATTTTGGGAACACATGCATATGTGCCCAGCATGATTTCTCAAACTACTAGGTCTATACTCGAACTGCAAAGTCAGCCATATGGGATCCAGCTGCCTTAATCAAAGTGCCACTGGCTGGCCCTATGGGTAATTTGTTTTAAGTAGGAAATTGTCAGGGTTGCTATGGTTCAGAGGAGAGTTAAGGTTCATGATGATCTATAAACCACTGTTACATGGAGAAGACTGAAACAGAGGCTGAACCATTTCAAGAAGAGGTAAGTTGGTTAGAGAAAATTGACTATAATTTTTGGTATCAGTAGTGCTCAGGAATAGAGAAAGGGTTATAATTTTTATTTTTCAGATCTAGGAGGGTGAACTAGACTCAACAAACACAAATTTTTAGCATAAAAACATGTCAGATATAACAGCTTTTTCCTTGTTTATTGCCAGAGGGCATATGTGTTAGCTAGACAGACAAAAGCAGAGGGAAGGAGGCATCTCCCACCCCTGACCCCCATACGATGGGGTATGGTCACATCCCTCTTCCATTTCTCCATCCTGTTGGGATTTGGGGCACACCTGGCACATTTCTCAAGTCCCTGGGGCCTGGATTCAGACCAGGAAGTCGGCCATGTGGGATCTAGCTCCTTTAACCACGATGCGACAGGCTGATCCCAAAGTAATGATTCTGAATATTTTCAAACCCTGAAAGTGTCCAAGAAGGATAGGTGATAATATATGAAGAAAACTAAAGAAAGGATTTCTACATTGGCATTTCTTTTAGGCAGAGTCAAACTCTACAAAAGGTGTATTATAGATTGGGAAAAGATAATGAATAATCATAAAAGACAGGTTAAAGGCAATGGGCTTTATCCTGTAGTCCAATGGATTGCAACTGGAGTGGAGTTGATTTTGCCTTTCAAGGGACATTGGACAACACAGTTCAGGCTGCCACAAGTTGGGGGGAGGGCCTGCTAATATACACCATCATGCACAGAACAGCCTGCTCCCCCATCAACAACTATCTGGCCCCAAATGTGGATAGCATCAAGGTGGAGAAAGCCTACAGTAATCTATTTGGGGGTGAAAAATGTGAGAACTGAAGATTTGGGGGAACGGACATTTTTAAAGAAGCTGTATTAGGGGAGTGAACATTTTTTAAGAAGCTGTATTGGGGGACCAGCAGTTGGTGTAATGGCTATATCACTGGACTCCCATGTAGCCCACCGTGGTTCGAGTCCTGGATCCGGTGGCTTAAACTCACACAGGGTGCATGTGCGTGCATGCCCAAGATCCCAAGAAGAGAATGGAGGAGAAGGGATTGCAGCCTGGCCAACCCCTCCGGGGGTGGGTGATTTCTCGCTGTCTGTCTCTCTGTCTGTCTCTTGTCTTTCTGGCGAGCATGCACACCCTATAGCAAAAACCTCTAAAAAAAAAAAAAAAAAAGAAAAAGAAAAGAAAGAAAAAAGTAAGGAACTGTATTAGGGAACTCCATCAAACGTGATGGGGAGCAGATGAATAGTAAAGCATACACTCTCCAAATGTTTGGTTTTCTAACCTCATTCTTAACTATCTAAGTTGTCTGAGTGAGGCAACCAAGCGCTTTAATACAAAATTTATTTCATGCCTCCTGTATCTACCATTATCCTTTCTATTTCCTGTGTTAGAAATAACAAGAAATGGCAAAGTTTGGTTTCTCTAAGGTTCTTTTGTTGCAGTTAATAAGAAGGAAACCAACCTCTAAGAAAACCATCAAACAATTCAGCAGATGTGTTGTTCCCACAACTTTGAGGTACAGGTTTGGGATTTAGTCAAATCCCTACTCTGGGATGTCTTGGTCTAAATACACGTCTTCTCTCAGGGCCTCAGTTTACCAAAGGCGGTGCACACTGGGGTGCCATCCTTTACATTTTGAAAAATCCCTGACCCTGGACTACCCTGAAGCCTTATCTTGTCCTCTAAACCAGATCACCCTTTCACCTCCAGTTCCAATGCCCTTCTCAGTCCTTCTTTCCAAAACCCCTGGTGGTCGTTAGTGACCTCCTTGACCAGCCCCTAGGTGCTGGTGCTCGTACAAGGGGCCTTCTCCAAACTTCCCACTGGGAACCTTGGTGTGAATCAGAAACCAGCCATCCTCTGCCTCCCAGGCCTCGAAACCACTCTGACACCACCTTCTCACCGACTCCCCCAACCCTCCTCCTCAGTCCCAGGGCAACTGGACCTCCGGGGGCCAAGAAACGCACATTTGGAGGCGCCGCCACAAATGATAAAATATATACTACACGAACCCACCTTAAATATAATTCATAACTACGTGGGTTACATCGTGGCTGACATCGTACGTTCTGGTAGATTTATTAACCTCCATTTGCAATTGTTTTGCAGGGTCAAAACACTCTCTGAGCTCGAAAAGGTTTGTGAGGTGGCACGAGGGTCCCCAGGGCCCAGAAGAGAGCAGAACCAGAGCCAGACTGCCCCACTCTGGCCCTCTCGAGGTTCCCCTCGGCGTCTCCCGTCTCGGCGCCTCCGCGTCTCCTCACAAGCCCTCCACGATCGCTCGCTCCCCTGCCCGCTGCAGCCCCCTCGGTCCGCCGCGCCCGGCCAGGGTCCCACCTGCCCGGAAGCCGACCCGCTCTCCTGGGCCTCCCGTTAGCTCTGCGCGCCGGGACAGTTGGGCTCGGATCTCCAGGGATCCGGGCCCCGCCCCTCGGCCCGGGCCCGCGAGGAGAGGAGCATCCGGGCGCGCGCACAGCGCTTCTACAGGACCTCCGCCCCGCCCTCGCAGGCCCGCCCCGCCTCCCGGAGGCTCCGCCCCCCGGCTCTCAACCTTACGGCCCAACTGCGCAACCCCGCCCAAGCCCCTTTCCCCTGGCTGCTGCCAGCGCGAGGGCAGCGGGCCCTACCCCAGCTCCGCTCTGCTCCATCCCTAGATCCCACGGGGCTCCCGGGCTCCGCCCCTGTGCTCGCACGCACGCGCAGTGCTCACCTCGGCCGGCTCGGAGCCCTCCGCCCTCAGGT
>NW_006159739.1:83817-113420 GCF_000334495.1 Tupaia belangeri chinensis | reverse complement strand
CGGGATGGAGGGTGGGTTGGGGGATGAGGACATAGGGGTGTGGGAGATGGGCTTAGGGGTGGGGTCGGGGTGCTAGGGTAGACTGGGGGGCGTGTGATAAGTGGTGTTCGAGGCCGGGATGAGTGAGAGAGCAAGATTAGTTTAGGTGGGCTGGGGAGGGGCGAGTGTGGAATCGAGAGAGGGACCAAGAATTGCTGGCCTGGGGAAGGTGGAAAAGGAGTGGGATTTGAGGGTTGCAAGGAGGGAAGGAGCCAGGATTGGAATGGGAGAAGGGGTGGGGTCTTGGGGGCCGGGAAGAAAGAAGTTGGGGATGGGGAGGCGTGAAGGACGAGGGTTTTGAAAGTTGAGGCAGAAAAGGATGGAGAGGTCGACGTCCTAGGAGAGGGAAGCCCAGAGAGGGGGAGGAAAGGAAGAACAAGTGGAGAAGAAGGAGAGAAGAGGGTGGGATGATGTGGGGAAGGAAAGAGGCATGTGGACGTGGATTGGGTCTGGGGGACCGGTAGCCACTTTTCCGAAGAGGCGCGGCAGGATTGGAAGCGTGTGAGGTTCGAGAAGCTGGGGCAGGGGAGCTCTCAGTGGCGAAGGAAGGGGTAGGCATTTTGGTGTAGGGACTGGATTTTTGTGTGGGACTCCAGTGTTGGTAAGAGTACGTAGGAGAGGTTGGCATGTTCTTGGTGGAAAAGCAGGGAGCTGGGTGTGATGTGAGCCTTTGGCGCTTGGGAGAGGAAGGGGTATGGGAGAGAGGGCAGGTAGGGAAAAACTAGTTATAGGAGAAAAGTAGGGAGGAGAGTTGAACATTGAATAATGGCGGTCACACACAACAATGAGGGTGGTTTGCTGGTTGGTTTGCTGGTTGGTTACTGGTGGTTTAGGATAGTTTCTGTCCTGGTTTTTATGTTAGAAATGTTCCCAAGAATACTGCCTTTTCAAATAAGAAGAGGTGTCTACAGCCTTGGGATGGAAGCCATGAGTTGACAGATGTTTTCCGGGTATGTGGATGTGGCTAATTTCTACCCTGGCAGAGGGAAGAAGGGAGACCTCGTAACTCCATCCTGGCTCTGTTCCCACCAACTTTTTTTCATATATCCACTGTTTTTTCACCGCCTCACTGTCCTCCCTGCTACCCCCAGCTTGAGTCAGTAGTAGAGAGATCCAACAGGTGGATGAGATTAACTTTTAACACTTTTTTTTTATCCTTAAGGCTGATGTCATATTTTTATTCTTGAGAGAGAGCATCATACAGTGGAAAGAGCTTGAGCCTTGGAGTAATACAGTCCTGGGATTGAAATTCTGCCCCTTACTAGCTCTGTTCTTAAGTGAGTTAATCTATTTCTATCAGCCTCTTTGTCTATTAAGTAGGGATACTGACCTCATAGAATTGTTGAGGATTGTTTGAGATCATTTTCTATAGTACCTGGCATAGAGCTTGGCACCAGTGGGTACCTGATAAATGGTAGCTGTCACTTCCAGTATCATCTCACAGTCATTACTGTAACGTATTGTTCTGAGATTGACTTACTTACGTGTATTCCTCCTTTTCTTTCAAATTCCATAGCCATGAACTTAGCTCACAGTCTTAACACTGTTACCTGATTACGATATTTATGCTTTCACTTGACAAACTGGCTTCAAGGTCTAAAAAGCTGTCATGTTTAGTTATCAATTAATTTCATCTTGCCTTTTACTCAAAGAAGCTGTAGAGAACTGACTTTTTAATGTAGTAAGGCCACATTTCATTCATTTGATGAAAGGATATGCTTTGTGGTAATTTTGGCTCACCATTCATTGATCAAATACTAGAACATGCAGTATTGTAATGTTTTTCTATGATGTTGGATGGGTTACAAAACTGCCTCTGTGGTGAGCTGGGAGATCTACTGGCATACCCTACTTATTTTTCGATTTAATATATAACATAGCTACTACAGATCCCTTCTGGATTCTTACTATTATTCTTACAGATACTCAATTAGTTTTCCAATTTGTATGAGCTATAGAACAGGTCCCTTCTTCTGTAGTCCACCTTGTTCAACAGCCAGGGACAAGCAAAACCAGATACAGATGCTTTGGGCAGAATTCTCATGCCTTTATGGTTCTTAACTTTGAAGGGATGAACATTAATTTAATTCTTAGATCATTTTATAGTACCTCAAAATCTCTAAGAAAGCTTCTTGTCTGGAGATTGTAGGATGCACAAATTTAGTAGTAGAAATCAAAAGTCACCAGGATTCCCTAAACCAAGGTTTAGTTCCTCTAATACCATAGTTGATGAACAAGAGGCCTTGGGCTTCTGGACAAATGATGTGGGTTTACTCTTCAAGAAATAATGGAATTTTTTCATCATTTAGAAAGGTAAATGCCCTTTGATGAGTAATCTGAAGGCTAAATAGAGCCAGAATTGTGCCATTTTTGGAAAATGATCCCTGGAAACCAAAGCTTCCAGGATTTGGGGCAGCCTGGGTTAGTGTCCATACTCTGGTTCTAAGCTGCTTGTGCCCTCTGCTGGATGGAATCAGACTTATGTGATTTTCATCTGAAGTGGTCATTCATCTATCATCCACTTGTTTGTCCATGCTCCAGAGTTTATAGAAGGCATGTTGGCAGTGAGGGTTGGGAGTAATATAGATGGGCAGACCCTGTATCATTGCTCAAGGACTTCACAGTGTGCTGATCTATTATAATCTGGTCCCTATCACAGACTTTGCCTTTCTTTTTTTTCTTTCTTTTCTTTTTTGCCAGAGGGTACATGGCATTTGCCAAGAGAAACAGAGAGCAAAAGCACCCCTAGTGGGACATGGTCATACCACAATCCTTTTTCTTCCACTTTTCCTTCCCATTAAGATCTTGGACATGTGCACATACACATGCCTGGAGTGTTTTCCAAGCCACTAAGGCCAGGATTCAAACTGCGGTCAACTAGGTGGCACCCAGCCCCCAGTGTACAGCACTTAACCATTGAGCTATGGGGCCAGCCCAATAGAATTTGCTTTTCTTCTGTTAAAATTAGGTTATTCCTGGGCCAGCAGGTAGTGTGGTGGTTAAGATGCTGGATCTCATATGGCTGACTGGGTGATTCAAGACCCAGCAGCTTGAAAATCACACCAGATGCATGTGTGTGCATGCCCAAAATATCACAGGAGAAGAGTGGCAAAGGATTGGTGCATGGCCACCCTCCCCCCTCAGGTGACTTCTCACTCCCTCTCTGTCTCTCTCTGGTGAGTGCATGCACCCTATGGCAAAAATCTAAAAAAGTCATACTTTCTTAGGGCCATGCCTGATGTCTACTTTCTAATCAACAGATAGAATAAGACCCTGGGTGTCCAGTCTGGGATAAAAACCAAAGGTGATCTGCGTTTTGTCCTCATTAAGATCAGGGTCTGTGTGGTTGACGAGGCCAGACTCATACTCCTGCTGGAAAAAAGCTTTGAGTAAGGGAAGCATCTCCTTGCAGTAGGCACTGAACCCTGGAGTGAAGAGAGTATGAGTTACAAGGCTGGACTGTGACCAATGTTTTGTTGTTGTTTTAGTTTAGTTTAGTTCTATTTGTTTCTATTTTTGTCTTTTCTTGTTCGTACCAGTAGCAGTATTCTCCTATCATCTGCTTTGCTTCTACCACCTGCAGAAGGGTCTGGCAAGTGGGGGAGGAGCCTGCAGCTGTTGCCATTGGAAGAGGAGCTGGCTCCTAGCAACGGTATCAGCAGGCCCTGCAACTCAAAGCACTAAGTCTGTCCCTTTGAGATCTCACCCTTTCTCCCATTCAGTTCAGGAAATATCTGTTGAGAGCTTACTCAGTACTAGGCACTATGTCAGGCTGAGACAGAGAAATTAATCAAATAAATACCCTGTGTTCAAAGAGATCACAGCTCTGGGCACATTAACAAGTGAACAAACATAGTGCATGGTGCTAAGTACTGTGCAGAAGGAGACACTGGTGCTCTGGGGAAACCAAACAGGCATGCAGTGGTGTAGGAGTTAGGGAAGGTTTCCCACGAGAGGGGTGATGGTTGACCGAATGTTAATAATAAGCAGGAGTCAGCCAGACTGGAAGGCAGAGAAGGATGTTCTAGTCAAAGGGAGTAAAGTGGGCAAAGGCTGGTAGGAATGAAAGCAAGGCCAGTTTACCCAGTAGATGGCATGGCCCGAGAGAGAAGCTAAGGAGAGGAACAGGAAAGGGGTGAGGCTCTAGGGCTAGGCAGGGCCCTCTTTTCTGATGTGCATTTACACACATGATTATCCTCTGGAGAAACATGGATGGAACTGATTCCCACAAACAGGATCATTGTTTGATCTCCAGAGACTCAGCATTTTTGATCACTAACTTAATTGTTTGCTGACACTTGTAAGTGGCTTCAGGGCCTAATTGTGGTCCTGCATTGATGCAGAATAAGCTGAGTTAATTCACTCTAAAAGGCAATCAGTGCCTTTTAGGAAGAATATCAGTCTTTTACCGGATACTATCAGGCTATATTATGTTAAATTTCACCTCTTGCCTATAGCAAAAATCTTCCCCCCCCCCAAAAAAAAAAATTCTGTAATTTTTGGAGAGATTTTTGCTATAGCATATGTGCACTCACCAGAGAGAGAGAAGCAAGAAATCACCCTCCAGGGGAATCACCACACCACAATCACTTCTCTTCCATTCTCCTTTTGGGATTCTTGGCACGTGCACACACGTGCCCAAGTGTGAGGTTTAAATTGCTGGGTCTTGAACTGTGGTCGACTATGTGAGAGTCCAGCAATGTAACCATTATGCTATCTGCAGGTTCCCCCCAGAACTTTTTTTAAATAAAAAACTTGTTTATGTACCAAAAAATGATTAGCAGTAACTCCCTTGTTAACCTTCCACACACTTCTTTGTTGCACTTGGCTGTTCTGCTGCTGATTTGTTTTTGGACCTTCGGCTGCTTTGAGCTTCTTGAGAGGAGGGGCTGTATTTAATTCACCCATATTCCCCAAGACAATTCTCTGGCATATTATATTTCCTGAGCAGGTATTTGTGGAACTAAAATTTATCTGTTTACTAAACCTCAAATGGACCACAAGCGACAGAACTGTTTGGATCTCCAGATAAAGATCTCCATCACAAGACTAACTGAAAGTTATTTTAGCTCTTGGAAGCAACAGATCTATTAAGATTCTATTAGGGTGTTTTAGTTTTTGTTTTTTAGGTTTTTGCCATAGTGTGTGTGCAATCACCAGAAAGAACCTGAGAGAGATGGTCAGAGGAAAAATAAGAAATCACCCCCCAGGGAGGATGGCATGCCACAATCCCTTCTCCATTCTCCTCTCTGAATTCTGGACACACACACACTCAGGCCCAGTGTGAGTTTCAAGACACCAGGTCCAGGACTCGAACTGTGGTCAGCCATGTGGGAGTCCAGTGACATAACCATCACACCATCTGCTGGTCCCAAAATTCTATAATTTTAATGACTTCATAACATTTTGTGGTATGAGTGTATCATAATTTACTTAAGAACACTTCAGTTGTTGGACATTTAGGTTATTTCCAATAGCTTGGATAATATAAATTGTGATGCCATGAGTTTTTTTACAGATTAATCTTTGCCGGCATCTGTAACAACTTTTTAAGGTGGATTTTAAAAATAAATTTTGACCTGGGTTTTGAAAGATGAGTTAGGGGATTGTTAAAGAACTAGGGGCATTCCAGGTAGAGGCAGCAGAGACAACCTCAGGTGCCAAACTTCCCAGGCAACTGGTGATCTTTGCTGTCCCCAACCCAGCCACAGGGCCTGCTTGGTAGGCTCATAAAGCTTTGGGCATAGCAAGGTGAAGTTACATATTACAAATGGCATTTTAATTGGTTTGCTTCCCTGTACCTTCTTTTATAGTCACAACCAAGGCAATGTCTTACTACCTCAACTCAGAAAACCACCTGGACCCAGGGCCCATCTATGTGCGAGAAAATGGGCAGCTGCACATGGTCAATCTGGCTCTGGATGGTGTCCGGAGTAGCCTGCAGAAGCCAAGACCTTTCAGACTGTTTCCCAAAGGCTTTTCTGTGGAGCTCTGCATGAACAGGGAAGATGATACTGCACAGAAGGAGAAAACTGATCATTTCATCTTCACATACACCCGGGAGGGGAATCTTCGGTACTCTGCCAAATCTCTCTTCAGCCTTGTCCTGGGCTTCATCTCTGACAACGTTGATCACATTGATTCCCTTATTGGCTTTCCTGAGCAGATTGCTGAAAAGCTGTTCTCTGCTGCTGAAGCCAGACAGAAATTCACAGAGCCAGGTGCAGGCCTGAGGGCTTTACAGAAATTCACTGAGGCCTATGGAAGTCTGGTGCTTTGCTCCTTATGTTTGCGAAACAGGTAGGTGCTCTGATTAGGATATTTTGTATTTTATTGATGTGTTAATTCTGTCAAACTCTGGGGCTTAGTGCGTTTGGGGACCTTTCCTATCAGATAACACTGAGGCAGGCCATTTTGAGAAAAATCACTGTCTTCTAACCCCCTCACCAACCAGGCAACATCTAGCTTTACTTTGAAAACATTTCAGAAGGATTAATTGATTGCCACAGCTCCTTCATTAGGTAAAAAATATTTTTCTACCAGCTTTTTTTTGGGGGGGCCTATAGGGCGTGTGCCTGCACCAGAGAGACAGAAAGCGAGAAATCACCTCCTAGGGGATGGCCACGCTGCAATACCTTCTCTTCCATTCTGCTCCTGGGATCTTGGGCACACAAGCACACACGCCTGGTAAGAGTTTAAGCCTCCAGGTCTGGGACTCAAACCGTGGTCGACTACATGGGAGTCCAGCAACATAGCCATTACGCCAACTTCTGGTCCCATCTATCAGCTTTTTTTAATATAAGAAAGTAGAAAAGGCAAAAGATGTGATTTTCTGATACCTTTTGGTATGCTTTTGGGGATGTGAAGATTAGTACCAGGGTGGTACAGGATGGATGTTCATAGGATAGAAAATGAAGCATTCAAATTTAATAAATTGCTGCAAATCTGAAGAAAAAAAAAGAATGAGTGGTTAAAATTTCAAATATCCTAAAATAAGTCTCAACACTAAGGTCTATCTTTTAACAAAGCACATGTTTTCTCTTTTGCTCATATACTTTTACTTATTTTAAATTTGGGGGATTTTCTCTGCTTTACTTTTTTTGCTGTAGAGCGTGTGTGCTCACCAGAGACAAAGAGAAGGAAAGTGAGAAATTACCCTCTTGGGGGAAATGGCCATGCCTCAATCCCTTCTCCATTCTCACTTGGGCTTTTGGGCACACATACATACGTGTTCCAGGTGTTTTTTTCAAGCTACCAATCTTGAATTTGAACTGTGCAGTTGGCCCTATAGGATCCAGCCACCTTAACTTCCACACTCTCTGCTGGCCCTTATTTAAAATGTTTATTCCAACATCATGTAAAAACACTTTCAAACATCTATTTATGTTTAAAACACTAAAAGAAATTACAAAAATGTATACGGCAAGCAGTTCAGCCACAAACACAAAAGGGTATGAAAGTGAAAGATAAGCCTCCCTCCTGTCTCATCTCCTGTTTCCTCTCCAGAGACCAACTACTGTTATTTCGTTTATAATATATCATTCCAGAGAAATTCTGTACATACACATGTTTATATAGCTCTCTTTCCTGCTACTTAAATTAGATCACATTGCATCCACTGCCATATACTTTGCTTTTGCTTTCTGTAAATAATTTGAAAAATCATTTAACATTTACTTACAGATTTTTATTTCTTAATTTAAAATATTTTTTAAGTTTTATTTATTTTTCATTGAGAAAGACACACAGACACCCTTAACAGGTTCTCAGGCCTTGACCTCCTCCATAAGTCTTCCCCGCCAGTCAGGATCATGGGTGCTTACTCCTAGGCTTTACAGATAAATGGAGAATCGAACCCACAGTCTTCCATGTGGATCCAGCATTGCTTGAACAGTGTATTGCTGCTGCCTAACTGAGCTGGCCTGGCTTGTAGGTTTTTAAAAATAGCTTTATAGTGTGTCACTGTATAACCATTTTTGTGATTAGAAACTGAAAGGCAGCCTACTATTAAAATTACTCCAGCCCCTTTTACTGAAAAGTGCTTTTGCAACTTTTTTTAATTTTAAGAATTCTTTTATTTAACTTTATTTATTTATTTAAATTTGACCAGAGAAAGAGTGAGAAAGAGAGGGAGGGAAAGTGAGAAAGCAAGCCACCAGGTCCTAGACTTGAACCGTGGTCGGCCATATGGGACTCCAGCGCTCTCAACCACCATGCCACCTGCCAACCTCAGAAAGGCAGCCTATTATTAAGATGGGGAACCAATGTGATCATTAAAATGACACTAAACAAAAAGTATATCATAAGAGAAAGTCATAGCAGAAAACATAAGCTAAGCTCATGTGCTTAAAAAAGTAGTCTTTATTTAATCAGCTTGCAGAATTATTTCACCCAAGGTCAAATACTATACTAAAAAAGGAAAAGAAAAAAACATGCAGAAAAGAGTAGAACCTCAAACTCATTAACTGAGCCAGGTACCTCATGATAGCTCCGTCTCTATACTACAGTCATGGCTGGGCTTAAGGCTGCTATTAGTGGGAAGGGAAAAAATTACCTTGCCCTGGGACCAGCAGGTAGCGTAATGGTTATGTTGCTGGACTCCCACATGACTGACTACAGTTCGAGTCCTGAATCCGGAGGCTCAAAACTCGTCTGGCACGTGTGCGTGCATGCCCAAAATCCCAAGAGGAGAATAGAGGAGACATGATTGCAGCATGGCCACCCCCCTGAGGAGAGTGATTTCTCTCTTTCTGTCTCTCTGGCTCCAGTGAGCGCACGTGTCCTATAGCAAAAAAACTCCTTTAAAAAGAAATTTCCTTGCCTGTATGAAAAATTCCGCCATTATTTCATTGTAACTTATACATTTAAAATAACATTTTACTCATTTTTTGTTTATGTTTATTGTAGAAAGTTAGAATAGTGAAAAAGAATTTTGATATATTCTTTGTTTTAAAATTACTTTATAAATGTAATACTATTTGAGAACTATATAAAACTGCAATATTAAAATTTTTTTATAATCTCACCATGCTAAATATATATATTCAAATATATGTATTTGTAAATATATATATACCGTATATATATTTTTTAAATATATATATTTGTAAATATATGTATTTGAATATGTGTTTGTATTACCTTTAAATAAAACATACGTAAGTATATAAATGAAATATATTTATATAAATAAAATACATGTTTTGTATTCAAATATATTCTTGTATTCTGTTTTTCCCCCTGCATACCCATATAACTTGAGTATTTCCCATGCTATTAAAAGCTACTTACCTTTTTTTTTTTTTTTTTTTAAAGAGGTCTTTGCTATAGGGCATGTGCACTCACTGGAAAGACAGAGAGACAGAGAGACAGAGAGCGAGAAATCATCCCCCGGGGGGATGACCACACTGCAATCCCTTCTCCTCCGTTCTCCTCTTGGGATCTTGGGCACACATGCACACGCGCCCAGTGTGAGTTAAAGCCACCGGGTCCAGGACTCGAACCACAGTCGACTACATGGGAGTCTAGCGACATAGCCATTACACTAACTGCTGGTCCTAAAACTACTTACCTATTTGCAAGTGTCACATACTCTTCCAGTAGTCAGATTGGTCAGATTTGGATGAGAATAGCAATTTTATTCACGTTCAGTGAAAACATAAATTAGTGTAGCTTTTCTGAAAAGCAGTTTGCAATATGTATTAAGAGCCTTTGCCTAGTCTTTTCAAGAGCTTTGGCTCAGCCATCGTGGTATAGGCAGTAGGCTATCTCCTTGCAGTGTTAGAAGCCATGTGAGAGGACCCAGATTTGGTTCTGGGCCCACCTGGGTGTGCTCATGATCCTGGCTGGTTGTAGGACTGGCTGGGGTGAGGAGAATCATGGAGTGGTGAGACCCTGTCAGGAGTGACTGTCTTTCTCCCTAATAAGAAAGGAAGGAAAGAAAGGACTTTAAATGAAAGAGCAAGCCCCCCAAACATCCATAGCAGTCGTTTGACTTATTAATCCCATTTACTAAGAATCTGTTCTAGGAGCCAGACTGGCACAGCATTAATACAGTTGGACCCACCTGGGAAAGGTCTTGTGTTTTCACCTCAGGTCCTCCATGAGCATGCTGTATGCATGCGCCATGATCTCGGCCAGCTAAGATGGGGGTGGTGCCTGTCTGTGTGTGTGTGCTCTCTGTATGTCTCTTTACCTCATGAAGAAATAAACTTGTAGAAAGCAAACTTTACAAAAAAGAATCCATTCTAATTTCTAATAACTAGAGAAAGAAACAAATATTTAACATAATTGTAGTACTGTTTGTACTAGTAAAAATCTGAAAACTTGGGGCCAGCAGATGGTGTAATGATTATGTCACTGGACTCCCACATGTCGTTGGACCACGGTTTGAGTCCCAGACCTGGAGACTTAAAACTCATGCCTGACATGTATGTGTGCATGCCCAAAATCCTGATAGGTGAATAGAGTAGAAGGGATTGCAGTGTGGCCATCCCCCCAGGGGGTGATTTTTCACTTTCTGTCTCTCTGGCAAGTGCACATGCCCTATAGCAAAAATTTCTTTTAAAAAAATCTGAAAACTGAATGTCCAACAATAGAGCAAATTATGGTACATTAATGTGTCAAAATATTATATGACTATTAGTAGTCTAAAATAATTTTAAATGGTGTGGTAAAATGTTCATTATATAATAAAAAAAGAATGACATGATACTGTATGATCCAGATTTTAAATATATATGTGTGTGTGTGTGTGTGTGTATATGTATATATATGTATCATCACTAACATGCGAAAAAAAGGAAACCCATCAATATGTAGTCTAGATGGTGAGATTGAAATTGGTTTTATTTTCTTTATATTTTTCCATATTTTTCTCTAATGAGCCTGTATTATTACATTTATAATTAGAAAATATAAGAAACATTTTTACCATAATCTTTTGGCTCACATTTTATCAAAGTAGTTCAATACTTTACTGTCTTATTCAGATATAAATAATACTTTCAGTTGTGATCAAAAATCATTCTTCTTTTGAATTCTCAAAGGAATTATTAACAGGAGGTTTGGGGTTACTTCCCCCCCCCTTTTTTTTTAACAGAAGAGCAGAGTAAGAACCATCTGTCCTTAGGGAATTTAGAGACTAGGATAAAACCAATCCACAAGTAATTTATTTTTTTTAATTTAGGTCTAGAAGTAAGGTTCATGATTTTCATAAAATTATTTATTTCAACTATGAATGTTACATTATATTATACCCTGCAAGATTATCCTTCAAATGTAGTTAAAGTTGAAGCTGCAGCAGCAGAGGTTTTACCAGCCAGCATTAAAAAGGGCTCAAGTCAAATGGAATGAGCCTGAAAAAAATAATTGAAAATAAGATAATTGGGTAAGTAGATACTGGTGCTCACTGTCTTGGGGTTAGGTCACCAAACTCCTGCCAAAACGAGAAGCCGGCATCTGTGCAACTAGATTTCAGCCCTCCAGAAACACTCTCCGTGTTGAAACCCCAGTGATTTTTAAACCTACTGGTCACAGGGAGGCAAGTCTGTTGTTAAGTTTTCCCTGTGTTACTGAAGTAATAGTAGTTACCATTTAAGGAGGGTCGATAGAAAACCACGTACTTTTCGAAAATATTGTTTCTATTTTTCTTACTCATGAAAAGAAGTAATCATTCACCCCATTTTGAGGCTGGAGAAATTGAGACTCAAAGATTCACTAACTTTTTCACAATCATACAAGTAGTTAGGGCTGTTAGAATCTAAACTCAGGTCTGTCTGACACTAAAGTATGTCTGTTCTCTTTTATTGCTGCACGTCTATACGATTATGAACCCTGTCAGGGCAAATTGGAAGACGAGTTGCAAGCAACAACCTAGAGCGTTGATTATTTTCTAGATTAGCATTTAGTATAATGACTGGCCCTGCGTGTTGGTTCCTCAGCCATGAGTTTTGCAATGTTTCTTAATCACATTACACGGTGTTATGTCCTTTGCAGATAACATTTGTTTCAGAATTACTAAGAATCTTTTGGTTTAATTGATCAAAGGATGTGTGTTTTCCTTTCTCTGACTGCCAGTAATCCCCCAAATCCCCATTAACACACTTCAGCTCTGTGATTGGAAGATGGAAAACAGCAGCTTTATTTACAGTGCAATTAAAAGACATCTGAGTAAATAAAGCTCATTTGTGTCCCCAGCTGAGCTCTGTCTCTGGCAGCTTAGGTTTTGCAGTTTAAAGGGAGTACCAGTGCCTCAAGCCATCTGGACCTTGCAGTCAGGCCAGTGATCTCTTTGAGTATATCTTATTTTGGTTTGAAGTAGGAAGGAAAGAGATGTAACTCTCCTTTTACCTTCTGATTATTTCATCCTGTTTTTGGTAATTATGATCTGCTGGCAGAAGAGAACAACGAAGTGTAACCTCACTGTTCCTAACATACCATCTTGGAAAGTTCTAGGCATCCAGGAGGAATATGGATAAAAAAATCATGTGCTTGCCAAAAGTCAGTTTCCTTAGTCTCTTAGAATCCTCTCCTCCATTTCTTGTCACACCTAATCCCTTTCATTTTTCCTCACTGACCTTATCTGCAAAAGAACAGTTAGAAAGCAGGGTGAAGGCCAAGGTCTGAGCTGTGGAATGTCGTTTTGATGAGGCCTCCCTGATGCTTCCTGATAATAATTTGGCAAGGTGCTCCAATGTTATTAAGTTGGTCATGTGTTTTATTTGTTTTTTATTTTTGTTTTTGTTTTTTTAGTTTGCTGTAGGGCATGTACACTCACTAGAAGAGGGGACATGGTGGTATGAGAAAGCACCTCCCCCCACCCCCTTGTCCCCCAGGGCAGTCCCTTCTCCATAGTTCTCAGCATACACACAATGTCTGGTATGTCTTTCAAGCTGTTGGCCCAGGACTCAAACCATGCAGTTGGCCATGTGGGATCCAGCCACCTAACTACCACATCACCCACTGGCCTGTTTGTGTTTTCTTTCTTTCTTTTTTTTAAAAAAATTTTTAATTTATTCATTCATTTATCTTAATTTGACCAGAGAGAGACAGAGAAAGTGAGAAAGCAAGCCACCAGGTCCAGCACTTGACCCGCAGTCGGCCATGTAGGAGTGTCCAGCACCTTAACCACCACACCACCTGCTGGTCCCTTGTGTTTTTTTAACCATCCAGATTAGAGTATAGCCATGTGGCAGGCCTGGAGTAAAGCTGGCAGAATGACTGAGGTACAGTGGAATGGACAGGTTCTCAAACTTGTGTTTGAGTAGAAAAGAGTATGTTAGTATGTGCTTGGGGATATGCAGATTAGGCTCTAAGTCATTGGCCTGTTTCAATATTCATATCACTAAATACTGAGCAGTGGATAAAAAGCAACTTTGAAAGGATGAGTGACTACAATTTTGAATACCCTGAAGTTGAAAAATTTTTAGATAGAATTCTAGCACCAACACCAGGGTCTGTCTGTTGCAAAGTAAAGCAAATGTTTTCTCTTGTGCTTTGCCTCTGCTTGTATACTTTATTTATTTAGAATTCTTATTCCACCATTGTGTTAAAAGATGTTCAAGTCCTAACTGGTCAGCCAGGTGGTGTGGTGGTCAAGGTGACTGGATCCTACATAGCTGGGTACTTGTGCTCTGTTCTGGACCCAGTGACTTGGAAAACATGCATGTGTGTGTGTGCATGCTCAACATCCTGAGAGGAGAATGGAAGAGAAGGTATTGCAGCATGATCATCCCCTCTGGGAGCTGGGGGGAATGCTTTCTCTCTCTGTCCCCTCCACCTCCCACGAGCATATGTGCCTTATAGCAAATTAAAAAAAAAGACTTTCAGGTCATAGACTAATGAAAAAATTCAACCTGTGCCTAGATAGTAATCAGTGAGGTCTGCTTATTAGTACCTCGTCTGGATGGGATGATGGAATGTCGATCGTGGAACATAGCCACGAATGGTAATGTTTTAAAGAAGGGGAAAAAAAAGCTATTGATTGCTGTGCCACAGGTATCTGGTGATTTCAGAAAAACTTGAAGAGATTAAGTCTTTCCGGGAACTTACCTGCCTGGATCTTTCCTGTTGCAAGCTTGGAGATGAGCATGAACTTCTAGAACATCTCACCAATGAGGCCCTGTCTAGGTACTGAGCTTCCACTATGTGTAGATGAATTGTTTGTATTACTTATTGCATTGGATCATCTTTAGGAATGCTAATTACTTCCCATTACTGTGTTTGTTTGCCTTTTTTTTTCTAAAACATTTTCAACCTCCATTTACTTGGCAAGCAGTGTAGATTGGACAACCCTTAGAACGTCTGTCATTTGGATTTTTCTTTTTTTTTCTAAATAACCTTTATTTCAGCATGTAGCACTCCAGGCTACCTGAGTTGAAGTGTTTTTGCCCTTTATTTTTCCAGTCCCATTTTATTCTAGCAAGAGATGGAAGTTATACTATCTTCCACAATTATTATCATTTGTCATTTTAACTCTCAGTGAATTATGAATTATAAAGAAAATGAAGTATTAAAGGCAGCCAAATCCATCAATTTCAAGAACCATTATTTTAAAAAATGGCCTAGAACATCCCATTCACACACAATCCAGCTGATCTCAGACTCTCTGCTCTGGCCATCAGAGAGGAGGCCCAATGGATTCTTTTGTGGTTTTGTAAACACCCAGATGGATATCATACAAACTTGGGCCTAACCTCCTATCTGGGGCCTGCTTGACAGTGACAACTACATACTGTCTCATACAAAAGTATCTTTGTGTAAGGTTATTTGGCACTAGGGCTTGGATTTCTTATGTGAAAGACAGTGGAGGATATTGAAACACCAATTCCAGGTCAGTTGGACAGATTGGGTTGTGGGAATACCTTATAAACCTTCTCTGAAAGCCTAGTTTTAAATCTGGCTAAAATTAGAGGATTGTTTGCTTTGCAGAAAGAATTCTCATAGACATTCTTTGGCAGACTTTCCTAACATGTAGAATGTTTTTGATTTTCACAGTCTATTAAAAAATGTAGGTTTCATGTTAACATATATTTATTTCCTGACGGGAAGTCCTTGTTTACCTTATTTGACAGTATACCTTTAGTGCCCTCTGCCATCTGAGATTGGTACTACATGGCACTTGAATGCCTAAATTACCTCTCTTAATAACTGAAATAGCACCAGACCTTTACTGTGTTACATACGGTTAGTCAGTGAGTGAGGTCGCAGGGGCAAGCAGATAACTTTATATTTCTAAATGTAGAATGTTTAGAGCATATTCTCATACCTAGACTTTCTTAAACTCTCTTTAATAAAGTATTTATGGGCTTTGTTTCCCTAGTGTAACTCAACTTCATCTGAAGGATAATTGTTTATCTGATGCTGGGGTCCGAAAAATGACAGCACCAGTTCGAGTGATGAACAGAGGCCTTGAAAATCTAACACTATTAGACTTATCTTGTAAGTTGTATTAAACATTATAGATTGGAGCTGGGAGGTGGAGTGGTGGCTAAAGGCACTGGACTCCCACATGGCCAATCGCGGTTCAAGTCCTGGACCTGGTGGTTTGCTTTTTCACTTTCCCTCTCTCTCTGTCTGATCAAACTGGAAAATAATAATGATAAATGGAATAATTCTTTTAAAAATTATAGATTAACATTGGCCCTGAAAATCTAACACTCTTAGACTTACAAATTTTACTAAAAATTGTAGATGATTACTGTTGAAAGAATAACCTTAGTGATGAACCTTATGAACCTTTCCCTTCATTTTTGAGGTAATAAAAGAAAGATGATTTTCCTGGGTGCCACAGCATGTTAGTGGCAGAGCAGGACTAAAGCCAGACTGATGACTCCTCACCAGATACCTTTTCCAACATACTGCCACCTCTTTAGGGTAGGAGAAGCCCTAATAGATACATCATGCCACTCTGTGCAAACAGCAGTCTTTCACTGTATTCATAGTACACATAAAGGACATTTGGCTCATCCTTACTTTCCAAGTCCCTAATCATAGTGTCTGTCAGCTCTATCCTTTATCAGTAGTCACCTGATGAAAAGCTTGAAGAACCCACAGTCATGATAATTTATTTAGGACTAATCGGATACTGACTCCAGTCAGTGGTGGAAAGTTGACAGAGGTCAGTGATGATGTAACAGCAGCCCATTGAATTCTGGATTGAATGCAAGGTGGGATAGTGTCAAAAGAATAGATGAACAGGGGTCTGGGGTCAAAGTGCCCTCTTTGTTTTGCTCCTTTTGCTGGCAGTTATGTACCCTTGGGCAAGCTGTTTAACCCCTCTGAGCCTTGGTTTTGGCCGCTGTAAAATGAGCATAACAGTAAATGTCCCGCCTTCCTCCCAGAGGCTTCATGCATTCACCAAATGCCTTCTGCGCTTCTATAGTGTGCCAGGCCCCGTGCCTGCGACCTTAAAGACCCAGTGCCAGTGCAGTGCTCTCTGATGGCAGAAGGTCATGTGAGAAAGGATTCTGAAAGAAAATGCAGGTTAATAAAAGTAGTAGTAGTCTCTAAATATCTTTGAAAGTCTTATTAACTAAATGCTTTCACTTTGGAGGTGAAAAAGGTCGTGAACCATTTCAATACATGTTTATGTATGCTGTTTTCATATGGTTCCAAATTAAATCTTCTGTGAAAATTGTCTGGTTCATTTATTTTTCTACTTACCCCCAACTCCTAGAAAGGTAAAAAGGATCTTATCTTGTATGGCTTCTCCATATTACTAACAGGAAAGATAAGACTTCTATGTTTAATTTACTCTAAAGAGTTTCCTATTCGATATTTTTGTTTAATTTTTTTATTGTTAGAGGGTGCTTGTATTCCTTAGAGAGAGAGAGAGAGAGAGTGTGTGTGTGTGTGTGTGTGCGCACGCACTTCCAACAGGGCATGGTCATGCTGCAGTCCTTTCTCCTCTTTCTCCATTCCATCTCCATACATATAGTATATGTGCCCACCATGTTTTTCAAGCTATTAGTGCTGGGATTTGAACCATGGTCAGCCACGTGGGATTCAGCCTCCTATATACTGTGTTTAGGTGCTGCCTTATAGGGCTGGCTGCAGGGTTTTTTTTTCTTTATTCATGAAAGAGTAGGTGTGTGCACATGGGGCAAGAAGTGAGGGTGGAGAGAACTTGCATGAGCACTGAGCGCCCTCCACGGGATCTGGTCACACTATGATCCCCTCCTCCAGTCCTCCAGCCCATCAGATCTGGGGCACTTATGCACATGCCCAGCGTGTTTCAGGCTCAATGGGCTGCCAGTTTACTATTGTCTGGACTTGCTCTGAATTTATAGTTGGCATTTTGGCAACAGTTATAACTTGTTTTTGATGCCTAGGTAACCCCAAGATCACAGATGCAGGGATTGGATACCTCTTTTCTTTTAGAAAACTAAACTGCTTAGATATCTCTGGGACGGGGCTCAAGGTAAGACTTTTGGTTCTTTTCTCATATTTCCAGACTCGTGATGTAATAGTTTGCTTCCACTAATTGGTGTTTAGAAAGGGTGGTGTTTATGATGGTCTTTGTTTGCTACTGAAAGCAAGTATTTATATTTCTGGTCTTTGTCTCCCTGCCTAGGACATCAAAGCCATCAAGCACAAGCTCCAGACCCACATAGGCCTGGTTCACTCCAAAGTGCCTTTGAAGGAATTCGATCATAGTAATTGCAAGACGGAGGGCTGGGCTGACCAGGTATTTCAGATTATTCCCCCTACAGTTAATACCGCTTTTCATTCTATTCCAGGTGTCTTATCCAACACATTGAACAAACATTAATCCTCTCAGTATTCCTTGGCTGAAATGTCATCTTCACGTTAAATTGCAGACACTGGTGGGTGTAACTGACCCATCTAAGGAGTTAGCATTGGATGCCAGACTTCATATGTCTTGCTGTGGTCACTAGATTGTGCCACATCCCTACAGGATCCAGGGGAAACAAACATCTTATGAGTGATTCAGAAAATGAGTGAACTGGCTTGCTGTTCGCATGTTCTCTGAGCAGCATGTGTATACTGAAGAGAGTTAACTCTGGTATCACCCTGAGTTAGAGAAGGACAGCAGGCATCCCCGTGGGGCCCAGTCACACCACAGTGCAGATTCAGATCTGATTCTTCTCTTTCTTTTGGACAAATTTCTTACCTCCAGGACCTTGGTGAGAAAATGTCTTTTTTGTCCTTCTCTCATTGAGTCTTGCCAGTCTGAGAACTTTACTTTGTCTTTTTTTTTTTTTTTAAGAGGTTTTACCGTAGGGTGTGTGTATTCACCAGAGGGAGACAGAGTCAGAAATCACCCAGCAGGGAGAGTGGCCATGGCCATGCTGCAGTCCCTTCTCCATTCTCCTCCCATGATCCTGGGCAAGCACATGTGCAAGCACATGTTCCCAGCGTGAGTTTCAGGACACTGGGTCCAGGACTGAAACTGCGGTCAGCCATGTGGGGTCCAGCAAGATAATTGCTATCGCCATGCTGCAGTCCCTTCTCCATTCTCCTCCCATGATCCTGGGCAAGCACATGTGCAAGCACATGTTCCCAGCGTGAGTTTCAAGACACTGGGTCCAGGACTGAAACTGCGGTCAGCCATGTGGGAGTCCAGCAAGATCATTGCTATCCCATCTGCTGGCCCCATGGTTGTCTTACTGATGGTCTTTCTCAACTTGGTGAAGTAAAGACTTCAACAGGAAGTCAGAAAGTCACCAAGTAGGACAGTGCAGGTAGATGGTAGCTTGGGTGTGGCTGGTACCTCTCTTCTTCAGGCTCTGTTAACCAGTGTTTGCTGGTGGAGGCCTGGAGGACCCAGCTGACTCTTGTCCTGGATTCCTCCTTGGCTCCAAGCCATAATGCATGGTGGTGGACCTGTAGCCTCATCTCTCTATAGGGAAGCAAGAGGGAGGCTGGTGAGCATCGTTTCAGGACTGTGTGGAACTTGGTCCGGTACATGACCACTGCATTGCCAGACCACATTTGGAGCACTGGATTGGTCCTAGCATCATTCAGTGGTTTTGAGATAAGTGTGAGAGGGTCATTCAAAGGCTTGATGCAGTTTGGGAGCAGGTGACATGATGGAAAGACCACAAGTTATGGATTGGGGATTGGGAATCAACAACCAAGTAGCTGCATGACCTTAAACAACTTCAAGGTTATGTTAATTCTTCTGTGAAATGGAGAAACCAGTACCTCTCTTGCAGGGCTTGGTGAAGATCCAGTAAAAAGCCTAGCAGCCTGGCCCGAAAGACAACTAATTGGGCCAGTGCAGCTTCCCACCATCCAGCCTCAGCTGGGCCCTAGGGCTTGGCAGCAGTGCTTTACCTAGAAGAATGAGGCCAGCTAATAGGGGTTCACTTACTTCCCTGTCTCTGTCTCAGAGTATCTCCCTGTCTTCAACATCTTCTGTCTCCATGTCTTCTGTCTAAGGGGAACAGGTATGCCACTTTATTCCAGTGACAGGCTCTCTTTTTCTTTTCTTTTCCTAGTCCTGTTCCCTAAGATCTATAACTTCCTCTGGGATGCTTGCTAATAATTATTTCTCCCTCTGCCCTGCCACCACAGCTTCAGTGTTTCCATTTCTTTCTGTGTACAAACGTACTTTTCTTATTTCAGCATGCTCCTCGTCCCACAGTGCAACCATGCACTGTTTCCTGTTCCTCTCTCTCCTACCTCCTCACTGCCTACTCAGTTGTGTGTGTGTGTGTGTGTGTGTGTGTGTGTTTTAAGTTTCTTTTTACTCAGAATAGCACTAGAAAAAGAGAAACACTCCCAGCAGGGTCCTGTCATGCCACAGTACCTTCCCACAGCCCTTCAGCACCAGGATCATGGGTACACAGGGATTGAACCCATGGTCAGCCATGTGGCCTCCAGCACTGCAGTGAGTGGAACTGGGCCCCTACTCACTTCTTAACCCCTTGCAGTCTAGTTCTGGCCTCCACTGCTCCCTCAAAGTGTTCTCTTAAAAGTAGCGAGTGATCTCGTTCTTCACTTTCCCTGGCTTTGCTGCAGCCCTCGATATAAACATGCATGGCTTGGGATTTTTTTTCTTCACCCTTCTCCTGGTTCTCTCCCAACTTTCTCACTACTTCGAGCTCTGACTGATCTCCTCCTCCTTCCCATCCTCCTCCCTTACACTTCTCACCCCATGATCTGAACTGTTCTCAGGGCTTTAACTGTCCCCATTAGGGCGACTCTGCCTTACTTCTTTCAGACACTAGACATGTTCCCAGATACTGTCTGTAAGTCTCTGCTCAGCACCTCAAATTCAGCTTGTCCTGAGCCAAGCTCATTCTGCCCTTCCTCATCCCCCGCTAGCCCTTCTGACTGACACTCTTATTTATTTTAGCGGAAGCATGATTTTCTCGATTGTCTGCTGAGTCAGCAGGTTTGGTGACTCCATCTTGACATCCTCTTAGACCGGTCCCCATTTTCCATAAGCAGAAAGCACCACAGAAGGGATGGCAGCTAGTATTAATTAAGTGCTCGTTGTGTGCCAGACACTGCGACTCTGCCCATACATGTTTCCTCCTTTAATTCTTACAACAGCCCTAAGGAGTATGTACTCTTGTTAGTCCCTTTTTCACAGATAAAGAAATTGAGACACAGAAAATAAGTCACTTGCTAAGGGTCCCCTTGCTCGTAGTAAGTGGCAGAGCTAACCCTGGAGGTGTAGTCTTAAATTGTGTTGTACTGCTTATGTCCTGAAAATGTTTTTCTTGACTTTATGATCATTTTATTACATACTATAAAGAGAAAAATTAAATTTAAAATTCTTGTTACACACGGTACATTGAAATGATCATTTACTTTATTCATATGTAGTTTATACTTAGCCAAATTTCTAAAATAATTTATAGTAGCTTATAATAAAAAACAATTGTATATAAAAAAATGAAAACTGATCATGAAGTGTTGTGAGAATATAGCAACACAGGCCGTAGGGCATATGTGCTCATGGGGGCGGGGGGTAAGAAATCACTCCCCAGGGGAAATGGCCATGACGCTGTCCTTCCTTCTCCATTCTCCTCCTGGGATTTTGGGCATACATGCGCATGTGCCCAGCATGATTTCCAAGCTGCTGGCTCTGGAACTTGAATAGCAGTCGGCCATGTGGGAATCTAGTGCCTTAACTAGTACCACCTATTGGCCCTCATAGTCAATATATTTTAAGGTGTGAAAGTGAGTCTAGGAGTGTGTAAAAGATACTATGACTAAGATTTTAAATTTTGATATTTAGTATGAAGATACGCAGTTTATTTGTAGCTTAAAATAAAACAAAATTGGAAACCAGCTTTGTAGATTTTCCTGAACCCCATAGATACGTATACCCAACACATTTGTATTTGATTTAACTCCTGCCTAGAACAGAAAATCCTGACCTGACTTGATCTTACTCATAACACCAATCATCTGAAGTAAAATTTACTTTTTACAAAAAGTGAGCGTGGGGGCGGGAGCAGACAAGAAAGACGTAAAATTAAAAGCTCGTGGTTTAGTTCCGATTCACATCTTTCTAAATTCGTTTCAGATCGTTCTGCAGTGGGAGCGTGTGACTGCGGAAGCTGTGAAGCCCCGGGAAACCTCGGAACCCCGAACGGCCACTCAGCGCTTCTGTGAGAAATCCCCTTCCCCTTGGAGTTCTTTGCTCTCAGGTTGTTTGTACCCTTACAGCAGTTAGCCTGTCTTCTGTCAGTGTGAAAATTAATTATGGTTGTATTGACTTGGAGTCACCAAGGCTTGTGTCCTGTACTACAGCTTACAGTGCAAGTTTACACTTAGTTTTCTGCACTAGCACTAGACACACAGATTTTTATGTTATTTATTTATATACATCTTATTGCAGAAAAGATTTGTGATGGCACAAGATGAAAAAGGATTTAAGTGTAGCCAAAAGACAGAAGCAGCACAAGTGTTCATCAGTAGATACATGAATAAGCAAAATGTAGTGTTTACATTCACTAAAATATTACTAGTCTTGAAAAATAAGGAAATTGGGCCAACTGATGGTGAGATGGTTAAGGCAGCTGGCCCTCACGTGGCCAACCACATGGTCCGAGTCCCACACCTAGTTGCTTGAAAAACATGCTGGGCACGTGTGGGTGTCTGCCCAAAATCTCTAAAGGAGAAATGGAGAAGAAGGCATTGTGGTGTGACCATCACCCACGGAGTGTGGTCCTTTCTCACTTTCCCTCTCTTATCTCTCTGCCAAGGGAGAGGGAATCTTGACACATGTCACAACACCGAGAACCTTGAGGACTTTGCTAAATGGAATAAGCTAGTCACAAAAGGACAGATGTATGATTACTCTTTTATGAGGTTCCCAGAGTGGTCAGATTCATAGAGAAAGTTGAATGATGGTTGTCAGGGATGGGGGTGGGGGTGTGAAGGAATAGGGAATGACTATTTAATAGTTACATACTTTCAGTTTTGTAGGATAGGAAGAGTTTTGGGGATGGGTGGTTGTGATGATTGGGCAACCATGTGAATGTATACACCACTCACTGAACTATACACTTAAACATGATTAAAATGGTGGGGCCAGCAGGTGGTGTGGTGGTTAAACCACTAGATCCCACGTGTGGTTTGAGTTCCAGACCTTGGTGTTTGAAAAACTTGGCTCTAGTGCATGCATGCTCAAAATCCCAAGAGGAGGATTGCAGAGAAGGGACTGTGGTGTGATCACCGCCCCTGGAGGGTAATTTCTCACTTTCCCTCTCTGTCTCTGTCTCTGATGGGTACATGTGTCCTATGACCAAAAGAAGAAAAAGAAAAATGGTTAAAATTTGTGTTAGGTATATTTTACCATACTTTTTAATTTTTTTAAAGGAGTTCCATGTTTAAATAATTAAGTGATGGAAACATTAAGATAGCAAAAGAATAATCCAGGGCATACCAAAAATAGAAACAAGGTTGGAGTTGTTTGCTAGAGTTGTGCCACAAATCTGACTCCTGGAAGACAGAGTCAAGTTCAGATTTTGCATAGTCACAGCTAACATTTTCGAGCTTTCAGTGTGTACTAAACATTCTGCTAAGCATTTCACATACATTATTTTATTTATGTTTATAGCACTCTTATGAAATAGGATTTATATCCTATGAAAGTGAGAAAACTGAATCTCAGACAAGACACTTGACCAGGGTCACTTACCCAGGAAATGGCAGATCTGGGATTTAAATCCAAATCTCATTCTCTGGGATGAGTCCACGCCTTCAACCTGTGCTAGTGCATGTGCCACTGGTGCTCCACAGGGCACTCAGAACAAAACGGAGTCAGAGCAGACCTCCCTCCATTTGTCACAGAGTTCAGAAAACCCACCTTTATCTTTCCCTTGGATCATCTGTCTAGACACCTGCAGGCATTAGCATGCCAGCGTAGTCAACTGATCTTCCTTGCCTTCTGTCACTCTTATAGATGGGAAGCGGGCTCGAACAGAAGCCCCAGTGAAGTGTCCCCTGGCAGACACCCACATGAACTCTTCTGAGAAACTCCAGTTCTATAAAGAGAAAGCCTCAGACTGCCATGGACCATTGTTGAAACGTGAAGCTGTCTCAAGCCAGGAGTCAAAGAAAAGCAAGAAGAGAGCTTTTGAGGAGTCGGAGAAGGAACAGAGTAACTCCTCACAGTCTTCAAAGCAAAAATATGTGTGTCTTGCTGTAGAAGACTGGGACTTGTTAAATTCCTATTGATTGGCAGATACAGGTTGACCTGTCTCTCCCCCCATCTCAGTGTATAAGGAAAGGGGACTGATAATGATTTACTTTTTGTTTGGATTTACCTATGGCATTAGCATAGCAGGCGGATATTTCTACTTTTGTGGTGGGGAGGGGAATGCTATGGAAGTATGTAATAATTTCTAATGTATATTTTCAATACATAGTAATTTTTTCAAATAAACGTTTTTGCTGTCCTTAAGTTTTGCGTGTGAATTATAGACTGGAGTCACAGAAAATAACACTGGCATGTGATGGAAACCCTGTGACCTAACCAGGCAGCTTTGCATGATTTGTTACTGCTACAGTTGGACCCAGCTAATACACACATATGTATACAGCTATCATTTACTGGATGCTCTGCCTATGCCATGCCCCGTCCTCACAGCCATCATGGCACGTAGGCCCTAGTCCCAATTTAGTTACAGAAAATCACTTTGCCCCAAGTTAGGTGAATCATTGAAAATCACAGAGTTTATGACAATGACAGAGAAAGAGTTCATACTCCTTTCCATCAAACTCTAAAGCCATTCTGCTACATTATCTTCTTAAATAATAATTAACACTTTCTAAAATTATTGATTTCATTAAGTAAACCACCAGTAATCTTGACAGTAGTCGTGAGGTAATTGAGACCAATCACTTGCCTAAGAAAGAGGCAGAGGCTGCTTCTTGTGACAGACTTTTTCAGTCCTTGCAGGATGTAAGGTTTTGGCTGCAGCTACTCAGCTCTGCCCTTGCAGCACAAAAGCAGCCACATACACCACAAAACGAGGGTGGCTTTATGCCAGGAAACTTTTATTTACAGAAACATGTGGCCAGTGGGTTTGGGCCTGAGCCATGGTTTGCAGACTGTGCCTTCAGACCAGTGTTTCTTTTTTTAAAGAATTATTTTTATTTAACTTTATTTTATTTATTTATTTTAATTTGACCAGAGAGGGACAGAGAGAAAGTGAGAAAGCAAGCCGCCAGGGCCAGGACTCGAACCACAGTTGGCCCTGTTGGAGTCCAGCACGCTTAACCACCACACCACCTGCCCGTCGCAGGCCAGTGTTTCTTAAAGTTTATTGTGCATGCAGATCACCTGGAGGTCTCGTTAAATGCAGGATGTGATTCATAGGTCTGGAGTCGGCCTTCTGACAAGTTTGGAGATGATGCTCACCGGAGAGAGAAAGAGAAAGCAAGACACCAGATCTGGTACTTGAATCACGTTCAGACATGTAAAAGTCCAGAGCCTTAACTATCATGCCACCTACTGGCCCCTGGAACAGCCTGTCTTAGAGTACTTTTAAAGCTAAGATTTCATTTTATTTAATCTTTTCAAGGATATAATTTTTCTTTCCTTTAAGGGAGCCGTTTGCTATAGGGTACCTATGCTCACTGGAAAGACACAAAGTGAGAAATCACCTCTCAGGGGAGAGAGCCATGCTGCAGTCCTTTCTCCTCCATTCTCCTCTCAGGATCTTGGGCATGCACACACACACCTGATTTGAGTTTTTAGCCACCAGGTCTGAGTCTTGAACCACGGTCAACTACGTGAGAGTCCAGTGACATAACCATTACGCCATCTGCTGGTCCATAGTGAGCCCTTTAAACAAATATTTATTGTTTTGAACTCAATTCATTCTAGTCTCTCAAACAGTTAAGAAAGTCTAGGCTTTGTTCAGTGACAGATGAAGGTCAGATTTATAAACAAACAACACATACCCCCCGCAAAAAAAAAAAAAAAAATTGACAACCAGCAGGGCCAGATGGCAGTGTAGTGATAAAATGTGAGGAGAGGCTGACCCACCTGGGAAAGGTCCAGGTTGCCTCTAGAGACTTCCCTAAGTACACTGGGTGGGAGCATGCCCGTAATCCGGAGCTGGCTGAAGCTGGAGTGTATTCTGTGCAGTATCTCCTTAGGGGTTCTCTCTGCCTCTGAGGAAAAAAAATTATGGCCAACATAAGCTAGATGGGGTAATCTGTGTGTTTAAAGATAGGCTATTTTTTTTTTTTGAAGAACTATTTAACTTAATCCATTTATGTATTTAATTTGACCAAAGAGGGACAGAGTGAGGGAGAGAGGGAGGGAGAGTGAGAAAGCCAACTGCCAGGTCTGGGACTCGAACTATGGATGGCCATGTAGGAGTCCAGCACCCTTAACCACCATACCACCTGCCAGGCCCAAGATAAGCTGTTTTTTAAAATTAGAATTTCTAAGATAAGCTATTTTTTAAAAGAATTATTTAACTTTATCCATTTATTTAATTTGACCAAAGAGGGACAGAGTGAGGGAGAGAGGGAGGGAGAGTGAGAAAGCCAACTGCCAGGTCTGGGACTCGAACTGTGGTTGGCCATGTGGGAGTTCAGCATCCTTAACCACCACACCACCTCCCGGCCCCAAGATAAGCTATTTTTTAAAATTAGAATTTCTTGGACCTGCTCTGTGGCACAATGGTAATGTATTCAAGAAAACGTGTACTTCAGGACCAGAAGGTGGTGTGGTGGTTAAGACGCTGGACATGGCAGCTTTCTTTCTCTCTCTCTGTGTGTGTGTGTGTTTTTCTGGTGAGTGCACATGTCTTATAGCAAAATTTAAAATAATATTAAACAAGTTTTTTTTTTAAAAAAAAAAGAAAAGCTGGGGACTAGTACTTGGCATAATGGCTATGTTGCTGGATTTCCATGTAGTCAACTGCAGTTTGAGTCCCGGACCTGGTGACTTAAACTCACGCCAGGCGTGTGCATGCATACCCAAGATCTCAAGAGGAGAATGGAGAAGAAGGGATTGTGGCAGGGCCATCCCCCCTGAGGGATGATTTTTTGCTTTCTGTCTCTCTGTTCTGGCGAGTGCACACACCCTATAGCAAAAACCTCTCCAAGAAAAAAGAGAAGCTGGATTCCACATGGCAACTCCAGTTTGAATCCCCACCCCTGTCAGCCTGAAACACACACCAGGAACATGTGCAAAGCACTCAGGATCTGATGGGCTGGAGGACAGAGGAAGGGGATTACAGCATGACCAGAACCTGTGAAGGGTGTTCATTTTCTCTCTCTCTCTCTCTCCCTTCTCCCTCTCCCTCTCTTCCCCTCTGCCTCTTACCCTCTCTTGTCTCTGGTGCACATGCTCTAGCATCATGAATTTTTTTAAATTATTTTTAAATAACACCATTAGGATTTCTTGTTTCTGTACTCTTAGAATTCACTTGCTGACTGTGAACTTTGGACAAGTGACTCAATTCTGCTAATCTTCATACCTCCTGGACATTGTCCTGCATACCTACATAATGAAAGAATTAATAAATCAGAGTTACCCAAAAGTGTGGTCTGGAACCCTGTCCCAGAGTCTTCTGAGGTATTCCTTAAAGTGAAAATTATTGGACCTCACCCAAATTTACTGAATCGTAATCTATTCTTTCTTTTTCTGTCATTTTTTAATTTGCAGATGGCGTGTGAACTCTGAGGAGAGAGCACGAGAAAGCACACCCTTTTGGAGAATGGTCACAATCCTCTATTCACTCTCCTTTGGGGATTTTGAGCACACATGCCAAGTATGCTTTTCAATCCACTGGATCTGGGACTCGAACCACGTAGTAGGCCATATGAGATCCAACTCACATAACCGCCAAGCCACGAGCTGGCCCGAATCAGTCTTCATTTGTTAAAATTACATAAGAATCTAACATTTGGCCAGTTTTTTGGCTGATGCTTTTGTGGGGGGAAAAAGTTGAGCCTACTGAACATTTAACATGTACAAGGTGCTGGAGATTCAAAACTAAACAAGACAAAAAACAGTATTTGCCTTTAAGGAGTTGACTTTCTAGCAGGATAGGACAGGAAGTAAGTAAACAGAATAGTAGGTCAACAAACTAAGTTTACATAGTGATGAGTACTGCAAGTAGAACAGGTAAGGAAATATTGGAGAATGGGGATAAGGGATTAATTCAGACTTTTAATTTTGGGGGTTATAGAAGACCTGTCTGAGGAAGTGGCATTTGACAAATATACTATGGAACTAATCATGCAAATATCTGGGAGAAGAGGGTCTCAGAGAAAGAGCAAGTGTGAAAACAGATGAGAAATGTTTGGCATGTTCAAGGGACAGAAAGAAAGAAAAGAGTCTGAAACTGGATGGAAGTTTCCCCTGTTTATAACGTCAGGCAGAAGAGGAGTAAATATTGAGGTTGAAGTTTTTTCTTTTTCTTTCTTTTTTTTTTTGAGAGATTTTTGCTATAGGATGTGTGTGCTTACTAGAAGGACAGAGAGAGGCAGAGAGACAGAAAGCAAGAGATCACCCCTAGGGGATGTGGCCATACCACAATCTCTTCTCCAGTCTTCTCTTGGGCTCTTGGGCACACAGGGACACGTGCCTGGCATGAGTTTTAAGCCACTGGGTTCAGGACTCAAACTGTGGTCAGCCATGTGGAGTTCAGTAGCTTAACCACCGTGCCACCTGCTGGCCCCAAGGATGAAGATTTTAAAGTCTAAGTGTAGAAATGAAATGTTTTGGGTTATCCCCATAGCGTGGTGGTTTAGGCATCTGGATTCCACATGGCTGACCATGGTTTGAATCCTGGCCCTAGGGCAGCTTGCAAAATTGCCAGGCTCATGCACATGTGCGCCCAAAATCCTAACGGGAAGGAGAAATGCATGAAAAAGGATTTTGCCATGACTATGCTCCACTAAAGAAGAGTGCTGTCTGTCTCTCCCTCTCTGGCAAGTGCACGTGCTCTCTGACAGGAAGGAAGGAAGGAAGGAAGGAAGGGGGGAGGAAAAAAGAGAAAGGATAGCATTTTAAAAAGGGTATAATGAATTGTGTTAAATACTTCTGAGAAAATAAGTCCAATGAGGATAGATAATTGACTATTAAATTTGGCAAATTGGAGTTGGTGCCCTGATTGGGTTCCGGGAGAGGTGAATATTAAAAGCTCAATTAGGGGCTGTTCCTATGGCATAATGGTTAGAGAAGCTGGATCTCACGTGGCTGACCACACAGCTCAAATTCTGGCCCCAGTGGCTTGAAAATTATACCAGGCATACGTGCATGTGCCCCAAATCCCAGCAGGCTGGAGATACAGAGGATAAGGGATTGTGGCACGATCACACCCCAGAGGAAAGTGCTTTCTACCTCTCCCAACAGCCCTGTCTCTTTCTGCAAGCACACATGCCCTCTGACAATTAAAAAAAAAAAAAAATGGGGGGCCAGCAGGTGGTGTGGTGCTTAGTCAGAGTGGCTGAGTCCCACTTGGCCAACTGCTCAGTTTGAGTCCCAGGTAAAATCATGAGAATGGAAAAGCCCAAGGAGTGTTCAAGAGCAGGCATTAGCTTTCCCATTGGAGGATGTGCTTAGGACAATTGGCTTCTTGACAAGTCTTGCAGAGTTGGCATGCTCAGTTTTCTCTGGTCTTGAAATTCTCCCCTCTGCCCTTTTCATGTTAAACTTAGCTTTCATCTTCTGTGGTCCTGTAAGTAAACAGGTCATAGCAAGTCAAAATAAATAAAACCCCTTTTAGAAGACCTTGCTCCATTTCCAATCCTTCCACTGAAGGTCTTTTTAGCAACTTTGTTCTGGGAGTAACATAAAGGCCTTGGTTTGGAAGAGGTAGGAGAATATTAAAAGAATATTCTAGCTACATTAAGTGCTACATGGTGCCTTCCAAGTAAAGCAATGGCCCAGCTTCTCTGTATCTTTTGCCACCTTTACTTTTTTTAAATGTTTTTATTATTATTCATACATTAAATCGCTATACATCATTTAGGTGTGAAGAGACTTTACCCAGCATGACGTACACCTCAGTCCAGCCCAGTTGAGACCACCATACATATCCTCGTCAATAGATAATAAACCTTATCTGTGTCCCACAAGTGTCTTACCTCCATTTTCTCTCCAA
>NW_006159739.1:70129-83520 GCF_000334495.1 Tupaia belangeri chinensis | reverse complement strand
TTTTTTTTTTTTTTTTGAGAGGTTTTTGCTATAAGAAAGTAAGAAATCACCCCCCAGGGGGGATGGTCCCACCGCAATCCCTTCTCCTCCATTCTCCTCTCGGGATCTTGGGCACGCATGCACGTGCACCCGACATGAGTTTAAGCCGCCGGGCCCGGGACTCGAACTGTGGTCGACTATGTGGGAGTCCAGTGACATAGCCATTATGCTAATTGCTGGTCCTGGGCCTTGTTGTTTTTATGGCTGAATAATATTCCATGGAGTATTGTGCCAACAATTTTTCAATCCATTCATCTGTGGGCATTTGGGTTGGTTCCATGTCTTAGCAATCGTGAATAATGCTGCAGTGAAAATAGTTGTGCAAGCGCTTTTCTGACTGAGTGCTCTCCTGTTCTTTGGGTAGATACCCAGGAGTAGAATTGCTGGATCATATGGTAGTTCTATTTGCAGGTCTTTGAGGAACCTCCACATCATTCTCCACAGTGACTGGACCAATTTACATCCCCACCAACAGTGCTACCTTTACTTTTTGAACATTTGATCCAGGCCCTAAGTTATTAGTAGTTCTTAATACACAGGAATTGAGCCCTGATCATATCTGTACTCTCAATTGGAGAAGAGAAGTTACATTCTGGGATTCCTAGTTGGCCTTACCAGGTAAGTCCATTTTGACATCCTATCATTAAAGTCTTCCTTGAGTTTCTGTAGCAAAAGTCCCCTCTGCCTGCTGGTTAAGGTGGCTGGATCCCACATGGACAACTATGCAGTTTAAATCCTGGACCTGGCAGCTCGAGAAACACACCGGGCATGTGTGCAAGCATGCTTGCCCAAAATCCTAACAGGGAGAAGAAATGGAGAGGGATTGTGGTATGACCATGCTCAATTATGGCGGGATTGTGTGTGTGTGGGGGGTGCTTTCTCACTTTGCTGTCCTTCTCCTGCAAGTGCACACAATTTTTTTTAAGAAGACAAAAATATTTTTTTAAGAGAGATTTTTGATAATAGGGTATGTGAGCTCTCCAGAGAGACAGAGACAGAAATAGAGAAATAACCCCCTGGGGGAATGGCCACACTATAATCCCTTCTCCATTCTCCCCTCAGGATTTTGGGCATGCATGCACACATGCCCGGTGTGAGTTTCAAGCCTCCGGATCCTGGACTTGAACCACGATCAGCTGTGTGAGAGTCCAGCAATGTAACCACTACACCATCTGCTGGCCCCAAAATTTATTTGACAGAATCGTTGTATTAATATAAATTAAATGATGTGAATGAAAGTGTGTTAAACTAATAAGTCTAATGCACATGGTATCTAATTATAATAATTTCTTTGTAAAATACTAGAACGTTATCAAGCTCTTCATTTTACAGATGGGAGGGGTGGCTGAGGCTTAAAGAGAAGGTTATTCATGATGATAGTCTTCCATCCCACGTCGGCTAGGATATGGTGGCTGTTTCGGTCAAACACCAGTCTAGATGCTGCTGGGAACGTGTATTTTCAATGAGTTTGACATTTAAGTCAGAAGACTTTGAGTAAAGCGGATCATGCTCTAAATCGTGAGTGAGCATCAGCCAATCAGATGATTTCTCACTTTCCCTCTATCTCTACCTCTTGCTGTCTCTCTCTCGCAAGCACAAGTACCCTATGACCAAAAAAAAAAAAATCTAAGAAAAGAAAAATAAGAAGAAAAGTACAAACTATTCTATACTGACAGAAAACAAGTCTGTGGTTTCCCGAACATAGGGATGAAGATTAGGGAGGATTGAGAGGGAAGGGCATGAGGAAACTATTGTTCATTGTCTTATGATACTTCATACATACATATGTCAACATTTATGAAAGTGTACATTTTAAATATGTGTAGGTTGTTATATGTCAAATATACCTCAATAAAGCTGTTTTTACAAAAACAACTTGAGGGACCAGCAGATGGTATAATGATTGCATCACTGGACTCCCACATAGTCGACTGCAGTTCAAGTCCTGGACCCAGCAACTTAAACTCATATTGGGCACTTGTGCATGCGTGCCCAAAACCCCAAGAGGAGAATGGAGAGGAGATTGCAGCGTGGCCAACCCCACCCCCATCCCCCCGGGATGATTTCTTGCTTTCTGTTTCTCTGTCTCTGTCTGGCAAATGCTCGCGCCCTATAGCAAAAATCTCTCTCTCAAAACAAACAAACAAACAACAACAACAAAAAAAACCCCTCCTTGGGACCAGCAGTTGGCGTAATGGCTATGTCGCTGGACTCCCATGTAGCCAATCGCGGTTCGAGTCCCAGACCCAGTGGCTTAAAACTCATGCCGGGTGCATGTGCATGCGTGCCCAAGATCCCGAGAGGAGAATAGAAGAGAAGGGATTGCGGTGTGGCCATCCCCCTGGTGGGTGATTTCTTACTTTCTGTCTCTCTGTCTCTGTCTTTTTGGAGAGCACATGCGCCCTATAGCAAAAACTTCTCCCCCCAAAAAAAACTCGAACTCTATATGTTTAAGATCTGATTGCATTATATGTAAATTAGTCCTCTTGCTCTGTCTCTGGTTTCTCTTCCTGCCTGTGTGTGTGTGTACACATGGTGTATTTTTTTCTTAAAGAATTCAGAGAAAACACTTGTACCACAACCTGGAGTTGCTGGGTGGCCCTCAGAATCCCTGGGTAGCCACCAGGTAATGCAGTTTGGGGCTGGCTCCTTTTCTCCCTGGGCAGCAGTGTCCTCTTTTGTCAAAAGCCTGACCGGGCTCTGTGATCCTCACCAGCTCCAACATCTGTGGGTCTGTGAGTCTAAGGATGAAAGCAGAGTCCCCTGCAAACAGTGACGGCAGACAGTTAAACCAGACCAGATTTCCAGTCCAAACCCTGGGGCCAAGCCTGAGCCACTTTAAATTCCATTAATCTACCCTTGCGTGTTTGCACAGCAAAGAACCTGCTGTATACTTAAAGTACTGATCTTGGAGCTGGGGCCAGGGAGGCTGGGCGGTGGCAAATATTGACGCTGGCTGCCTGGGTTCTCGCTGCAGGCTGCTCTGCTCTTGCGAGCCAGGGGAGGGGCCTCTCTGGCCTCTGTCTTTCTGGATCCACCATATGGAGTACTGTTGGGGAGGTTGCTACGGCATCTGCTCCTTTCAGAAAGGATGAACCAATAAACAAGAAAGGAACAAATGCGTTCTCTTCTGCTGACACCAGCCACAGCCTGTGAATTAAAAGGCTGCAGCCCCTAGACCTGGGCCCCAGTTCTCCACTCTAGTGAGTCCTAGTGAAGAAAGAGTGGTCCACCAGGAGGGGTGGTGGGCTCTGGATTCGGGCCTATTAGTGTTTGCATCCTGGCTCTCGTCTTAAAAGCTGTGTGGTGCCAGCCAATGACGTGGTGGTTGAGGCGGCTGGACCCCACATGGCCAGCTGTGCAGTATGAGTCCCAGACCTGGTGGCTTGAGAAACATCCTAGGTGCACATGTGTGCGTGCCCAAAATTCAGAGAAGAGAATGGAGGGGAAGGGATTGTGGCATGGCGATCCTCCCTAGGGGATACTTTCTCACTTTATCTCTCTTTCTCTGTCTCTGGCAAGTGCACATTTCCTGTAGCAAAAATTTCTAAAAATTGAAACAAAGGCTATGTGATTTTAGACAAGCAACGTCATCTCTTTATACCTCTGAAAAGTGCAAATAACCAAGCTGCATACTTGGTGTGGTTGTGAGGATTTGAGAAAATAAACTGGCAGAGGTAGGACATCCAAAGGTTGGCAGTCGTGCCCGGCAGGGGCAGTGCTCACTAAGCCCCTGGCATGATACCTGACACCCCTTCCTTTTCGCGAAGCACTACTGTTTCCAGACATCATTTTTCCTGCATCAGCCTGCAAGGCAGTCTAGCACCCCATTCTTGCCTCTGATGTACAGGGGAGCCCCTTGTTTGCAGCCCCTTCAGAAGGAGTCAATTCCCTCCTGCCGAAAACCTCTGCCGGCACCATAGCCCTTGGAGTCGAGGCCCTCCTCTGCAGCGCAGGCTCGGGCTCTTCCTCACGCAGCAGGCTCCTGCCTCAGCTGCCCGATGCGTCCTCCCTGCCCTGCACTCCCCTAAATCCTGTCCTGAGCCCACACACCTCTTCAACCTGGATTGCCTCTGCCTGCCCACCTGGCTCATTCCTACCTCCTTCAGGGCCTGGACAGCCATCACCTGTGCTAGGAACCCCTCCCAGATGTCCTGAGACCACATAACACAGCCACCTGTCATGCGAGTGCGCAGACCTCCGAGTCCATGTCCTCGGCTTGGTACCCCGACAGTCATGTGCCCTTCTGCAGGCTGCCTTGCCTCCCTATGGGGAGTGCTAGGTATGCTAGCGACTCTGATAACCCCGGCCTCCTAGCTGCTGGCCAGGAGGGAGGACAAAGCTCGTCCTTAGCAGGAGCCTGGCTCATAGCGAGCACTTGGTAAGTGCCAGCTGTGTCACCTGTGTACCTGGCTGTCAGTCCCTGCCCTGCTCCTGACATGTCACAAGCCCTTGGCTTCCCCATCCTGTCAGTGAAGCATCTTATCCCTGAGGGCTGCGCGTGCAGTTGCTTGGGGGAGGGTGAAATCACGTGAGACCCGTGGAGTCAGTGCTTCTGAGCGTTTTTCTGAGAAGAGTCAGGCCACCGTAGAGACCCAGGCCTGGATGGCTGTAAATTCTACCTGCCTCTCTCCCGAGTGGCCCAACCACAGCACGACAGCCCCTGCCAGGAACTGGGCACTCCAGCCACCTGCACTATCAAGGACAGACAGCTTCGTGGTTCCATCTTGGGTAGCTTCCCTTGGCCCCTCCCCAGCTGTCAATGTCCCATACTCAGAGAGCCTCCTTGGTCCAGGACTGAGTTAGTGTTCGAGTGTTGGAATGGAGGGGTGGATCTTTTCTTTTCTTTCTTTTCTTTTCTTTCTTTTTTAATTTTCTTTTTTATTTTTTAGATTTTTGCCATAGGGCAGATGTGCTTTTCAGAGAAAGAGAGAGAAAGTGAGAGTGAGCAAGAAATTACACCCCACCACCACCCGGGAGATAGTTACACTGCAATCCCTTCTCCTCCATCCTGTTGGGATTTGGGGCACACATGGATACATGTTCAGCACATTTTCAAGCTGCTGGGTCCAGGTCTTGAATTGTGGAGTCATCCATGTGGGATCCAGTGTCTTAACCACCACACTACCTCCTTCTGGAACGTCTTACTCCTCAGGGACCAATTCAACCCCCTCTTCCCCTTAAAACCAGTGCCCTGTTGGAGAAGGCAGGACTCAGGGCGGGAGGCTAGGTGCTCCTTCCCAGGCATCCTGGACTCTCCGTGTTTCTTCTCCCCTGACCCTCAGGAGGTCTATGGCCCATGAGTTCTATCAATAAATAGCCTCAAACGCCCTCTCTTCTCTGCCCATTTGGTCCAAGCCCTTGGCATCTCTTTCTCAGACCATTAAAAATCATAGAAGATTCTGTTTCCCTTCTTAATCCCCTTGATGACACCTCAGTGCTGTTGGGATGAAGTGAGATGGGCCAGGCCCTCCATGACCCCCACTCGCCCCTCTCACCTCTTCTCACCTATCTCTTCCCCACCTGTGCTTTGGCCTTGCCTGTGGGAGATTCCCTGACTGAGCCACACCTTTCACCCTCCACGCCTTCATTCACACACACCACTTCCCAGCCTGTGGTATCCATTGAGAAATGGAGACAGCTCTCCCTGGGGGAATTCTCCTGGCCCTCCAGAGCCAGCCCAGATCCCCCTCCTCTGGGAAGTGATGCTCCCTGGCTCTGTCAGAACGAAGGCATCTCCGAAGCTCCCGCAGCTCCTGTGCGTGCTGCAGGTGCACAGATGCAGCTGGAGGTGCCAGGCCAAGGGCTGACTCCCTTGGGCAGACCCCTGGGCCCCTGTCCAAGAGCTGGTCCTTGGTTGGTCAGGGGCAAAATGTGGTTGTCCTGGTCCTGCCTGCCAAAGGACTTCGTTGGCTCCCTCAGCTGGCACCTCCTGCTGTCCCGCCCACCCCTCCATGGGGTGGGGTCCTCCTCCATAGCCACCCTGCTCCTCCTGAGCCGAGATCAGGGCTCTTCGCCGGCAACCAGCACCTGGTTCACCTGGCCCCCAGTAGGGACGCAGAAACCATCTGATGAACAGATGGATGCATGGGCGGATGGACGGGGCAACGAATGCACCCAGCTCACCAGACTCTTGCATCCCTTCTCAGTTCTAAACTCACAAGAAATTGAGTAATGGTAGACGATGAAACTGCTTGGGGGAGGTGTGTGGGGATTTTATGAGGAAATTTTTTTTTTTTTACTTTGTTTTTAATTTTTGCTATAGGGTGCGTGCACTTACAGAGATAGAGAGAGAGAGAGAAATCATCCCCCAGTGGGGATGGCCACACCAAAATCCCTCTCCTCCATTCTCCTCTCAGGACTTTGGACACAAACGCACATGTTCCTGGCATGCTTTTTCAAGCCACCAGGTCTAGGACTTGAACCGCACTTTTGGTCATGTGGGATCCAGCCACCTTAACCGCCATGCCACCTGTCGATCCTGTGAGGCAGTTACTTTATTTATTTAGTTAGTTAGTTTTTCTTTTCTTTTTCTTTTTCTTTTTTTTTTTTTTTTTTTTTTTTTTTGCCACAGGATTTGTGCACTTGCTGGAGAGAGACAGGGAACGGGAAAGTGAGAAATCACTCCCAGCACCCCCTCCCAGGGAGGATGGCCATGTTGCAGTTCCTTCTCTTCCATTTTCCTCTCAGGACTTTGGGCACACACATGCACTTGGTGTGTTTTTTAAGCTGCTGGATCTGGGACTTGAACCATGGTTGGCTATGTGGGAATCCTGCACCTTAACCACCATGCCATCTTCTGGCCCTGAGGAAATTTTTAATGGACTCAAGAGTATACACAAATAAGAAGAGGCAATTGGATGGTACACCACAGCAGAGGAAAATAGTTTAATAACATATTTTATTTTAATTAATGTATTTAAATTTGCCAGAGGATACATGCACTTGCCAGAGAGAGACAGAGAGAAAGAGAGGGAAAGTGGAAAAGCATCCCCTGAGGGGAATGGCCATACCACAATCCTTTCTCTTCCATGACTCTGTCCTTGAGGGTTTCTGGGTATGCATAGACCTGGCCTGTGTCTGCCAGGTCTAGAACTTGAACTACGTGGTCGCCATGTGGAGCCCAGCACCTTAACCATCAGGCCATGGGCTGGCCCTTAATATGTATTTAGGGAAAAAGCTAATAGAACTCTTATCAAATGTGCAGACATGGTGCAATGTTCCATGCGGAAGAGAATGAATATGTGTACATTCTTGATTTGATTATTATACACCCTTTTAAAATACCATACTGCACACCACAAAGATATACATTGAATATATATAAACCAGAAATCATAACTTTTAAATATAACTAAATAAAACCTCACAAGAGACTGATGTATAAAACTAAATTTACTTATTTCTAATGGGCCGTGTCTATCTTACAGCAGAAATACTCCTGAAGGCCACATTCCAAATCTCTCTTTCAGAATAAGGGTAAGATACTTTCTGATCCTCAAAATACCTTTTTTTTTTTTTTTTCCGCCAAAGAGCACATGCATTTGCCAGAGAGAGAGAGAAAATACCCTTCCCCCCATGGGACGTGGTCATGCCACAATCCTTTTTCCTCCATTTCTCCATCTCATCGTGTGCACACGAGCCGGGTGTATTTTCCAAGCTGGAATTTAAACCACGGTTGGGCATGTGGGCTCCAACTCCCAACGCACAGGACTTTACCACTATGCTTCCGGGCCAGCCCAAAATACCCCACGGAAACTCTGTCCCCTCCAAGCTACAATCACACAGCTTTGGGGCTGGACTGCAGTGGACTGTGAGTCCCAGTCCCGGTCCAGACTGACTGTGATATATCCTCCTGGGCAAGTCATTTCCCCCTCCAGGGCTCAGTTTTCTCATCCGTCTGGTGGGGTTATCCACCCTTACCCACCTCTGTATCATGAAGCTGGAAAGGTATGCACAGGCACCGCTTACTGAGGCTCCAGGACTGAAATAGGACCCCTACTTCAAGGCTGGACAGCTGGGTAGGGGTGGAGAGTGTGGGGTGGTAGGACGGAGAGCAGGATGGGCAGAGGGCGCTGAGGGGCCCCATGAGCTGCTTTGTCCAGATCTCCTACTGGACAGCTCAGAGCCCCCTGGACGGCTTCCCACTGGGAAGATGACAAGTGTCATGTGTCATGTGCAATCTCCCGTGACTGATCAGTAGGGCCTGCTGGAATGACTGGGTTGAGAAAAGCGCTGAGTAATGTTTGCCTTGAGTGCCAAAGGGGCAGGAAGGCATATGCTTCACATCTGCACCATCAAAAGTTTAAGCCTCAGACTTACCTTCTCCAAGGGGTGACGAGATCAGGATCCACACGCAGAGACACTCCCAGAGCATCCCTCTGACCCCAGAAACAGCACTAAAATCACAGAAGCAGAGTTCCCTCGTCTTTGTAAGAAGCTACCCACCACAGTAGCAAGCTCCAGGTCCCTGGAGGCTTTTGGGCTGAGGCTGAATAACTTGAAAGGAGGAGTCAGTTGCTCCTCAGAACGATGTGTAATTCCACTAGCGACTTTGAAGGTTCTTTCCTGCCCTCGAGCTCTGGAAGTCAGTGTTCAAGTGCTGAGTTTTCAGGGCCATTTCCACCAGCCTTCCATGCTGGCCAGGGCGGAGCTCAGGGTCCAGGGCAGGAGTACTCATCCGACCAGTCGGAGCAGTGCTGCACGTGGTCCCGGCAGAGAGCCAGCGGGATACAGTCGCAGTACTGGAAGAAAGTCGAAGGGCAGCGCCACCACCCAGGGCCACAGGGTGGGCACTCAGTCACTGGGGAGACAAGAGCCGTATAAGAGGAGCTACTGCGTACTGGAATACCCCGAGCACCAGGGCACTCCCTAGCTCCGAAACCTGCCATAGCTCCCCACGGCCCCACCCCAGCTGATGAGAGTTGACTCTCTGGTTTTCCTGCAGCAGAGAGTCTAGCTCCAAACCTCACTGGTTGCATGACCTCGCTCACCCTGTCTGAGCCTGGTTCCCTGTCTGCTCAAGGTTGTTGAAAGTAAAGAAAGACGCAGCATTCAAATATTAAGGGGTGCATAGAGTCTGTTCCAGCTCTTCCTTCCCTCATCCAGCCTCCAGCCACATAACCCACCCTGTACCCTGGGCCTCCAGCATTCCTCCTCGCACTCCCAGCTCTGCCTGTTGAAATAGTGGCTGTTCTCTCAGGCCTGCTCACATGCCGCCTCTCCTGGGAAGTCTCCCTGATTCCTCCAGGGCCCCAGCACTTCCTTCTGGCATCAGCATGTGAGTCCGGGGCGGGGGGGGGGGGGGGGGGGGGGTAGGGTACATGCCAGACTCCCAGCTATCCTTAACTAGAGCTTGGCACCAGACCCTGCTGCCAACAAACAGTGCTTAGAACATGTTGTTGAGTGAATCCTAGGCAGGGTTTTAAAGGAAACTCTGGAACAGTGAAATTAGGACTCCGGACTTAGAGTCAAGAGACTGGGTTTACAGACACGCTCCTTTCCCGTCACTCCTTGTGTCATGTTCCTTCTTTCCTAGGAGCCGTGGTTTTCCTACCTATCATACAATATCATAATTATAATAGTATAATACAATAAACATGATATAATAATCAGGACCGGTGATTCCTGCCCACTCTCCTCACAGGGTTGCTGGGAGGGGAAGAGAAGACAAGGGAAACCCAGACTCATGTGCCAGTTGGACCACATCTGTGCATGCACTCCTCGCATGACTCCCCCCCGGGCCCGGAGTTTTATTGTCTGTGCGCATGTAGGTAAGTCCCCACCAGAGAAGAATGAACCTCCCGAAGGAGCCTCATGGAGTGGTAGTGAGGACTCCATCTTGGAGGTATCGAAGCAGGGGCAGAAAACTTCCTGGGATACCAGGAAGGCAGGGGGTAGGGACCTAGGAGAGGGCTGGGTCAGCCTCTGGGCCCTGGGCCCTGCCTGGCCGCGGCTCCAGCCTCGCCTGTGACCTCACCTGGACTCAGCTCGTCTGAGCAGTCCCCGCAGTTGTTGGTCCCGTCACACTTTTGGTCTGAGTAGATCCAGGAGGCCTGGTCTCCGCAGCGGGCCACAAGGAAGCTGGGGAGGCTCTGGGGCACGTCTCCTACAGAGGGTGGTTGGGCAGGAAGTCCGTGTCAGCCACAGCCATCTTGGGGCTACCTGGAGGCAGAGCGTCCTGGCTACCCTGGAGGTTACCCAACTTGAGGACAACTCTCATCCATGTCAGCATAGGCATGAGGAGAGGGTTTCGGGTAGAAGGCCGAGTGAAAAGGAGAAGGGTGCTCTTTGTGCCCCCGAGAACCCGCAGAGCCGCCTTTGTCTTCCTGGGCTGGGTTCCCACCTCCACTGCTGCATGCACTGTTCCTCCCCCCAGATCCCCCGACCTCATCCATGCAGCCCTCCACCTTCAGGTGCAGGTTCAAGCGCCTTTGCCTCTAGGAGGCCTCCTTCTGCGAGAGCATAGCAGACTAGATGGGGGAAGGGCCTCACTGGGCCCCAGAGCCCAGGGTATGCGGTTCACATGCACCCACAAGAGGGAGTCGGGCATTTCTGGAAACCGGGTTCTGCATCAGGCAGCCGTGTGGCTGGATCCCCAGAAACTCATGCAAACTCAGGCCACATCACCAGAGCAAATCTCAGGCTGAGAGGACAAGCCTTTGGTCGGACCCAACCAGGAATGCTACAGAGGTTTCTAGGACTGTTCAGGGAGAGGAACGTGGAGCAGGGAGGACAAGAAACTGGGACACAAGAGGGGAGGCCGTGAGAGTGCTGGGTGTGGCCTGGAGAAGGGACACTCAGGACAGCGCTCTCTGACTCCACGCTGTGCCATCTCACGGAGAGGGTCTAAGGGTCAGGTGTTGCCGAGAAGGCAGTGCGGACCCCAACAGGGATACTGCTGGGGGAGGGGGGTCGGGAAGCTCAGGACACGGAAAACTTCCCAAAGGAGACCTCCCATGAGGAGCGGCTGCCTGTGCACCCTGGCGCATGCCAGCAGAGGCTGGCTGGCCTCACCGGGCTCGCTGAGGGCTGGTTTGTGGGGGCTGGGGACAGACTGGAAGACCTATAGGATTTCTCCTCTTGAGGGCCTGAGGGGTAATGTTTCTCCCTGCACACTCCCCGACCTGCCCAGTCCAGCTCGCCAGGCTCTGTCTCGGGTCCAGGTATTGGTTTGTGCATTCACACCCACCCACGAAGCCCCAGCTCCTCTCTCTTGAGAACTCTCAGGTCTCTACAGCCTGGGGCCAGGTCTTCCCTCTCATCCATCCATTCATCCATTCATTCATTCAGCAAGTCCTTCTGGATACTCTTCTAGGCCAGGAACCGGGAGCCCAAGGTAAAACAGACCAGACCTGTCCCAGAGGATCTCACAGTCTGAGTGGGGGTGGCAGACACACTGCATGCCAGTGGGACTGAGACTCAAGGAAGCACAGGGGCTGTGGGGGCCCAAAAGAGGGAACTTAATCTAGTGTGGGAGTCAGGGAAGGCTTCCTAGAGGAGGTGACTCTTGAATTTGCCTTAATGGATGAATACAAGTTATTTGGAAGTGGAGACGCACAGATTAAAGGCATTCCCTAGTGTGGGCATGGATATGGGTACATGGCTGGGAGGGGCTGGGGGCCGGCATGCCTGGCTGAAGGCCCTAGGACAATTGAAGGTGTGAGGACATGAAGGGGCTGTTATGTCCAGGGGTGCACTAGCTTCAGTATGGGGGGTCAGGGGGCCACCCTGGGGCCCATCCGGGACAGGGGCCAGACCGAGCAGGTACTCACCGCACAAGCCCTCGTCCTCGTCCTCGCCATGGGGACAGGTGCGGATGCCATCACAACCCCCACTGGCCGGGATGCAGCTCCTCCGGTCATGGCACAGGAAGCCTGTCCTGTTTGACAGTGTCAGGCAGGCCTGGGCCCCTGAATGAGCAGGGGGAGTCCCGGAGGATCAAGTGGGTGCTCATAAGGGCATCACCTGGGTGAGCAGGGGTGTGCGCTCCCCTCAAACCTGCCCCAGTTCCTTCACTGGAGCCCACCTGAGCTGGCCTGAGGGGCTGGGGCAGTGGGAAGGATGCGGTTCTGGATCCGTAATAGCTTCACCCAGCTTTACCATCTGCTAGTTGTTTGACCTTGGGCGGATGACCTGACCTGTCAGCCCTGTGTCTGCAAAGTGCAGCATAGCACACACCCACGGGACTGTCGTGGGGATGAACAAGAGCTTCTCTGTGAGTAAACACGGAGTGTGCAGAGTAAGTCAGGCTTCTCTCCTTGACTGAAAACCCGTTTGCAGTCTCCCGGGAAGCTTCTGAGGACAATGCGCAATTAAATGAATGATTCAACGTGTTTGTTTTGTTTTGCTATAGGGTGCATGTGCTCATGGAGAGAGAGGAGATGGAGAGGGGAGAGATCATCCTCCGGGGAGGATGGCCACGCTGCAATCCCTTCTCCATTCTCCTCTTGGGACTTTGGACACACACAAATACATGCCTGGTGTGATTTTTCAAGCCACTGGGTCTAGGACTCTGCCACATGGGATCCATCTACCTTAACCTCCATGTCACCTGCTGGCCCCAAAGAGTGGTTCTAATGGTGGGTCTCCTGGGACTGGGACAGGTATCAGAGGTAATGCATCCGGGCTGACTGGGGGATATGTCAGAATCCCTTACAGCTGGTACAGCTCTACAGTCTGCAAAGCACTTTCACATTTTTCTTCTGTTGTTCTCCCAAACGCTCCTGCAAAGTGTCATCATTAGCTCGTCCCAGGGCTCCCCCAAAGAATTCATAGAGAAACCAGTGGATGAGGCTGGCGGCCACCTGGCCTTGTAGAGTGTGCACGTGTTTACATGTGCACAGCGGGGGAAGACAGCTTTGTGCATGTCTGTTTATACACACACAAACCCTGTCTCAACTCCCGGCACTGCCTCAGGCCTTACACACACAGATGTGCATACAGATATACGCACTGACACACATGCTCGCATACACAGACACACCTACTTCCTCAGACATGCACATGTAACAGACATCTGTGTACACACTGGCACATAAACGCACATGCACGTGCACACAGGCACCCTACTGCAACCCCCCAGTATCCACACACAGATACATGGACAACACATGCACACAGATATACTTACTCAGATGTGCACATGTGGAGACATGGACAACAGATGCACACAGACACACGTACACTGTCAGACGTGCACATGCAGGTACATGGACAACAGATGCACACAGACACACGTACACTCTCAGATGTGCACACGTGGAGACATGGACAACAGATGCACACAGACACACGTACACTCTCAGATGTGCACACGTGGAGACATGGACAACAGATGCACACAGACACAC
>NW_006159739.1:66314-69315 GCF_000334495.1 Tupaia belangeri chinensis | reverse complement strand
CATCCCTGTCTTCTGTGGTGGTGGCAGACAGCACCACCCAGGGCCTCAGGGGATGCAGGGGTTGTGGTGGCTGAGATGAGGCTCCTAACTTAAGTTGGGGTCAGGGAGGGCTTCCTGGAGGAGGCGCTGAGTCCTGTCAATAACTCATGCTGCAGATGTGCAAATGGAGGTTCTGAGACACACATACATCAGTGTGTGTAGGTGTGTCCGGGCATGTGCCATAAGGAAGAGCCCAGAGGTCACTTAGTGAAGAAACCAGGCAGAGTCAGGGTGCCCCATCCCTCTGTGCTCCAGCCCCTCCCCAGCAGGTCTGACCACCTGACCTGGCGTGCGTGGCGGGAGTCCAAGGATGATGACCAGGGCAATGAGAGCTGTGAGCGTGGCCAGCAGGAGCAGCACAAAGGCCGAGAGGCAGACCCCGCGACGTGAGCAGCAGAGGCAGCCGCCTGCTGCAGTGTGGGGACAGGAGTGTGAGTGTAGGATCCTCCTCCCTGGCCCCATCGCTGCCAGCCTCCCCTCCCTTGCTGGGGTGGGCTAGGGAGGCTTCCCTGCATGAGGGTGCTCCTAGGCCCACCATGCATGGGGGCATGCCCCCCACCAAGTGCCCATCCCTGGCCCAGATCCCCCAGCTAGTGAGTGGCCAAGTAGGATGACGAGGGCCCTGGTCTCTGCACCAGGACCTCACCCTCCCAGCCTCCCATGAGGTGCCTCATCAGGACAGAGGGAAAGGTGGGGACCTGCGTACCCAGCCCTGACCATGGGGCAGAGACTGTATCATGCTCTTCCTAGCCATTATGTTTATTTTTCAAAGCAACTCTTTATTGATAAGGAAGCTGGGCTCAGAGTTTCTTTACAGAACTGGGATGTGAGTCCACACCTGTTTGATGTCGTGGCCTGGGCTCTTTCTATGATTCTGACCCATTGTCTATTCTGGAGCCTAAGATGCTGGTTCAAATCCCAGCTCCATCACTTCCTAGCTGGGCCACATTGGATAAACCACTTCATTTCTCTGTGTGGGAAATAGGGATCATGATAGCTGCCCTAGATTGGCTGAGAGGATTAAGTTAGTAAATTTTTGTAATCTCCAGAGCAAATCACTAAACCACTTTGATTTTTTTTTTTTTTTGAGAGGTTTTGCTATAGGGCCCATGTGCTCTCCAGAAAGACAGAGAGGGGCAGAAACACAGAACGCAAGAAATCACCCCGCGGGAGCATAGCCACGCTTCAATTCCTTCTCCTCCATTCTCCTCTCAGGATCTTGGGCATGCACACACATGCACCTGACATGAGTTTAAGCCACTGGGTCTGGGATTTGAACCGTAGTTGACTACATGGGAGTCCAAAGACATAGTCATTACACCAACTGCTGGTCCCCATTTTGACTGTTCTTTTAAATGTCCATTTATTTATTTCCTCCATGGCAGAGAGAGACGGGCCGCTGCTGGTCCCCATTTTGACTGTTCTTTTAAAAGTCCATTTATTTATTTCCTCCATGGCAGAGAAGGGCAGAGAGAGAGGCATCCCTAACAGGGTCCTCATGCTGTAACCCACCCCTAGTCCCAGCTGGCCCCAGGCCCTTCTAGCCTGTGAGTGTGCCTGGTATACACGGCAAGACCCAGGGACATGAACCGGGGGGTCCCGTCCCCCCCGCCACTGTGCCACCATCTGGGCTCTAAAGATTTTATTAGCACATGTAAGAGAGAGAGGGCAGAGAGAGAGAAGCACCCTCACAGGGCCTAGTCACTCCGTAAGCCCTTCCTACAGTGCTCCAGCCTGCCAGGAACCTGGGCACACTGGCACCCAGTGTATTTCCAAGTCAACCAGCTTGGGGACTGGGACCACAGTCAGGCTGTGGTTTCTGGCCCTGTAGTCCAGGGAGCTCCCGAGAGCCTGGGCTGGTTCGTGTGTTAGAACCGTGCTCGGCATGTGCTGAGTGTGAGCAATTATTAGCATTCCCGAGCACTTTCTACCTGCCGTGCTCCATGCTAAGCACTGTGGACACAGCCACGAGAGATGTTCCTGCTCTTGTACTGTGACCTTTAAATCTTGCTTGCTTGCAAAATCTTGAAAGAAAGCTTCATTGAGGGCCCACTGGGTGCCATGCTCCATAGAAGGCACAGAAGTAGCCATGGCTCCGGCCCTCGCCCTGTGAAAGCTCGCACTTAGAAGATGAGGCACGGACTCGCATGAGGAAGAGCATGAGCAGTTACAGAGACTCAGAGCCAAGAGCCGGAATTGTTCCAATGCATCTCTGTAACTCCAGCCGCCAGCCCAGAGGAGGCATACAGTAGGTGCTTTGTGAATGTTTCCTCATTATGCTGATCCAGACATCCAGGAGACAAGGGAAGCCCCCAGTTCAGGTCAGCTTCGGCCATTTCTATTCAATCCACTCACTTTCTGGAGCTGCCAGTCAGACCTGCCTGTGCCCTGGCAGCTCCAGGTGTCAGGTGGGAAGAGCTAAGAGAGTATGAGCAAGGGCTGGGTGGTGGTGCAGTGGTAATGCAACCCGACTCGCATGGGGAAGGTCCTGGGTTTGTAGCCCGGGAGCTCTCTGAGCACGCTGGGCACACGTGTGTGTCTGTGACCCAGGCTAGCTGAGACAGGGTAGATGTAGCGTGAGCAGCTGCTGGGGATGCCCAGCTCTCTGCTTTTCTCTTTCAATGGGAAAATAAATAATAAAAGGAAGAAAGAAAATAAAGGAAAGGCATGGAGCTCCCTACAGGGGTGAATTTCCACAGACAGGGAGGCGAGGGGAGGGCGTAGAGAGGGCATCCCAGGCAAAGTGGAAGGAGCGCAGCCCTGGCACCTGGTGTGTGAAGGACAGCAAGTGGCCTTGCTTGGCTGGAGCCCAGGATGGGAGGGCATTGGGAGAGGAGACCACATGGGAGATGCAGCAGAGATCTTAAGCTGATGGTCCCAGCAGCCCTGGCTGGTGACTCTGGTGTCATAGACAAACACAGGTAAACAGAGGTAACCAGAGATACAGTGGCGGCGGGCCAAG
>NW_006159739.1:49364-66300 GCF_000334495.1 Tupaia belangeri chinensis | reverse complement strand
CCACTCTTTAGAGATGTGTGCAACACAGGCTGAGGGCAAGGGGGCGTCTCAGGAGGGCCTCGAGGGACAACCCAGTAGAACTCAGGCTTGAGCCGGGAGAAGATGCTGCACTTTAAAGCTGGCAAGTCCTGGGACCAGCAGTTGGCATAATGGCTATGTCGCTGGACTCCCATGTAGTCAACCGCGGTTTGAGTCTCAGACCTGGTGGCTTAAACTCACGCCGGGCGCATGTGTGTGCATGCCCAAGATCCCGAGAGGAGAATGGAGGAGAAGGGATTGCAGCGTGGCCATCCCCCCTGGGGAGGGGGAGGGTGGTGATTTCTTGCTTTCTGTCTCTCTGTCTTTCTGGCGAGCACATGCGCCCTACAGTAAAAACTTCTCCAAAACAAAGAAAGAAACTGGCAAGTCCTGAAGCGCCAAGCCCTCCCGGACAGGTGGAGAACAAAGCAGGCTAATTCTCCTATGACCACGCCCAGACCCAACACTAGTCTGGACTGGAATAAACAAACACCAGGGGAAGCAACAAGGCCCTGGGGCTTTGCAGCCAATTCCAGCCTCACCCCTTTTTTCTAACCTCCCAGCTGTGGGCTGTGGGCCTAGGGACCTTGTCTCTTAGTTGAGCCGCCTCTTCAGAGGTACCCCACATGGGCGCCCTCTCAGGGCCGAAGCGAGGGTGGAAAGTGCTCACACGGTGCCAGGTACATAACAGGCTGGGCCCTCGCGGTCGTCATTATCTGCCTCTCTGGTTCTGTTTCCTCTGATCAAACGTGGGCCAAGACAGGAGAGGCTCAATGACTGGGTGCTCCTCCATTGCTTTACCTCACAAAGGTAAATGGACTCTTCGCACAGTGAGTCAGTGGCGCATAGTAGGTGCTAAATAAGTGCGTGATCACAAATGGCCTTGTCCCCTGCAGATAAACAGGACTGCCTGGGCCACCCACTCAGAGAGGGACTTGACCCGAGCTCCTTTTTTCTACATTACAGGTGGGCTCTGTACACAGTGAGGCAGGTAGCCCACAGTAGGTGCTCCATGAATGCTCATGTTTGGAGAGAAGGGACAGCCCTACTAAGCGGGGGACTGTCAGTGTGGCTGGTTGGGAAGCTGTGAGCAGAGGACATTGACATGGGGACAGAGATCTGAAGGATAGCGAGAGGCTTGAAGAAGCTCCTTTGTGCCTCTGTAGCCCGCTGCCCCGCCTCCAGGGAGCCCACCTGGAGTGGAGGGTCTCAGGGTGCCAGCCCAGCCCTCCTGTCCCTTACCTTCTGGTCCAGGGAGGGCTTTGGTCCCAGCAGCAACATTGCCATTGGCATCTCTCTGCCAGAGAGAACGGATTAAGGGGGGGCGGGGCTTGAGTGAGCGCTTGAGGAGGTGAGGTCTAGCCTCAGGGAGCCCTTCTGTGGAGTTTGCCAGGAGTCACTGAGGTTCTCAGGTGGAACCTCTGATCAATCCCACCCCAGCTGCCGAATGCCCCAAAGTCACCGCAGTTTCTCGTTTCTGCACCTCTGCCTGTGCTGTGCCCTCTGTGCAGAAGGCCGCTCCTCTGCCATCCACTTGGCAAACGTTTATCCACAACCCAGCTTGGGCAGCCACCCCTCTGGGGCTTTCCGCTGCCCCCACCCTTACAATGTGGATTGCCCTCCCCGGCGCCCTGGCCCTGCTCGCTGACAGGGTTCACTGTCTAGATGGTTCACCTGTTGGGCCCCTCCTACCTGGGAGCCCTCCACGTTTCAGGCAGGTACAGTCCTGACATCTCCCCAGCTTGCTGCCCGCTCCTCACCCCAGGGCATCCCAGGGTTAGCGCCCCCAAGGCCCGGAGCCATCTCGGGGCAGCTCTTACCTGTGGGAAGATCTTGTTCATGTCTCCGGCTCTCAGCTCCACTCTCCAGACACTGCGTGCAGAGAACTTGTGTAGGTTCCCTGCCTGGTCACCAGGGGCAGCTGGGAGGAGGGGCAGCAGGAGGCCTCACCCTGGGCCACACCTCCCTCTGTGGCAGTCCTTTCCCAACAGAGAGGGCAAGAGGGCCCTTTGCCCACTCCACGTTTTCATCCCGATTCCGCCCACTTAATATCTATTTCATTTAAGGTGGTAAGCCACAGACTCTCTCAGATCCCTCATCTGAAGAAAGGGAATAAGGGTACTTAACTTGGGCCAGCAGGTGGCAGCTGGGTCCCACACAGCTAACGTCACGGTTCAAGACCTGGACCAGGCGGCTTGAAAATCACACGGGGCCCAAGTGCGTGTATGCCCAAAATTCCAAGAGATTGGAAGAGAAGAGATTGTGGAGTGGCAACCCCCCCCCCCCAGTGGTATCTCTCTCACTTTCCCTCTCTGGCAAGCACACATGCCTTATAGCAAAACAAAGAAACAAAACATCAAATGTGAAGAGCTGTGGTTAATCTTTTTCCGATTACAGAGACGCTGATGGCTGGGACTGCTTCTTAGTCCAGGGTCCAGCACTGGACACATGCTAAGTGGACCCACAACTAGACCGATCCAGGGACCTGGGGGACCGGCTCTAGGCCGGCCTAGAGCTAAAGCCCCAGGCCCTGCCTCAGCATGGTCACTCCTCCCTATGCCTCTGCTATGTGGATTCCTGGCTGGCTGCCTCTCCTGGGATTATTATTTCCTCAGCTGTAAAATGGAGATGCTAAACCCAATCTTGCCCCCCCCTAAGGTTTTCTGTTTTTTGTTTGTTTGTTTGTTTTTTGTCTATTTATTTCTTCTGAGATAGAGAAAGAAGGGCAGAGATACCCCCAACACTCCTGGCAACAGGATTTTCATGTCTGATTCACCCCTAGGCTCAGCCTGCATGTGGATGGCTGGGGAGCTCAGGAAGGTCCCAGGACACGAACTCAGAACCTTCCATGTGGGGTCAGTCATCTTATCACTGCACCACAGCCTGGCCCTCCAGAGGGATGTTATAAAGATCCATTTAAAGTGATATGTGAGAATGCTGTAAAAGGATCTACAAATGTCACGGGAAATCAGCAAACCAACCCCACGTGAATGATCCAGGTAGACACTTTGACACGATACCATTGTAACGTTGTTCAATGCAGATGATGCCGTTTATTAAAGTTTACATACGCAAGCATTATGAAATGCGCAGCTCCAATGTGAGGTGAGAGTATCAAGAGCTTTCACGGAGACCTTTCATTTCCAATCAGTTGCAGATTCCTTTCCACCCAACCCTTCAATTATTGTTGTTTTAACATTGAAAAACAATTCAAGTATAAAAAGCACACAAAAGGCAGCAAAATAAACCCAAATAATTTATAAATAAAAATACTCCTAAAATGACAAAGTAAAATTAGACAACCTCTAAACCAGGGTTTGGTGAACTCATATGGGAAAAAAGAAGTAAATTTTTTTTAATTTAATTAATTAATTTATTTATTTTTTGGAGAGGTTTTCGCTATAGGGCGCGTGCGCTCGCCAGACAGAGAGAGACATAGAGACAGAAAGCGAGAAATCACCCCCCGGGGGGATGGTCACGCCGCAATCCCTTCTCCTCCATTCTCCTCTCGGGATCTTGGGCACACACGCACACACACCCAGCGTGAGTTTTAAGCCACCAGGTCCGGGACGCGAACCGCGGTCGACTACGTGGGAGTCCAGCGACATAGCCATTACGCTAACTGCTGGTTCCCAAGAAGTAAAATATTTTCACCAACTTCTATCTGAAATATGGCCTATCTTCCCATTACCAATGTAGGCCACAAAGCACGGTAGCATCGGCAGCCCCTGGGACGTCAGCGCCACAGAATCACAGGCATTTGGATATTTTACAGTTCCTGAAGTTATTTCAAATATTAATGTAAAATTCTTTGAAATTAGAGTAATTTTAGAACCACTAATCTCATTAACAAAGAAGTACATATATCACAAAATTTTGAAAATATTTCAATAACTGTATTAGATATCACTTTTGCACTCCATCATATTTAGTTTTATCCACTTGAAAATAGTATTTAAGATGGACTCCTTTAGCGTCACTTGATCACCAGAAAGGTCCATGGCACAATTAAGACTAAGGACCTCTGTTTTAAACAAATAAGTCATTAACATCACAGGGTGAGAGTACTTACTGAAATCGATAACCAATACTTACACATTTCAGATAGGGTAGATGAACTGTGCTCCAGAGTGTTTGTAAGAAGTCAGAGAATCCACACTAACTGTATGAGCTAGCTTTTTACAGCAGACTCTATTTCCCTCTATCTCAGGCTTTTTTTTTTTTTTTCCAGAGGTGTTCCCTTCGTGCGTTTTTTTTTTTTTTTTTTTTTTTTTTTAAAGAGAGATTTTTGCTACAGGGCATGTGTGCTTGGCGAGACAGAGATACAGGAAGCAAGAAATCACCCCCAGGGTGATGGTCACACTGCAATTCCTTCTCCTCCATTCTCCTCTCTGGATCTGGGGCACACACATACACACGACCGGCGTGAGTTTGAAGTTGCCGGGTCCAGGACTCAAACTGTGGTTGACTACGTGGGAGTCCAGTGATGTAACCATTATGCCATCTGCTAGTTCCTGTATCTCAGTCTTCATCACTGCACATATACCCCTATCCCAGGCTCTAGTTCAGGAAACAAAGATTAAAAATGTAACTCATTGGGACCAGCAGTTGGTGCAATGGCTATGTCGCTGGACTCCCATGTAGCCAACTGTGGTTTGAGTCCTGAACCCGGTGGCTTAAATTCATGCCGGGTGCATGTACGTGTGTGCCCAAGATCCTGAGAGGAGAATGGAGGGAGGAGAAGGGATTGCGGGCGTGGCCATCTCCCCTGGGGGGTAATTTCTTGCTTTCTGTCTCTCTCTGTCTCTGTCTTTCTGGCTAGTGCATGCGCCCTATAGCAAAAACCTCTCAAAAAAAAAAAAAAATGTCACTCATGCTGCTGAGGCAAATATAATGAACTTAGCAACTAGAAAGCTGTTGGGAGGGGACCCAGAGCACAGCAAGTTCATAGAGGCTGGCTGGCAAACCCATAATTGGAGGCCGATGGTGAGCTGACCTAGCATTGTGGTTTCAACATTTACCCTAACGTTTAGAAGTCTGGTAAGAGGTTTGGAATCCATGGAACAGGCAGGCTTCTGTTTGGCAACACCATGATGGAGAGCAGGACTCAGAGACCAATCCTATGCTTACCAGCCAAACAACGTGGAAAGCAAGGAAAGTCTTATGGGTAAGAGCTTAGCAATATAAGTAAATAGGGCCAGCAGATGGTGTCGTGGTTAAGGCGCGGGATCCCACACAGCCGACTCCGTGGTTCAAGTTCCCTACCCAGTGGCTTGGAAAACACACCTGGCACATGTGTGTATGTGTGCCCAAAATCCCAAGAGGAGAATGGAGAAATGACTATGGTGTGGCTATGCCCCTCAAGGGGTGATTTCTTACTCCCCTTGCTCGGGTGCGTGCACATGCCCTATGGCAAAAATCTGATCTATACACACGTATACATATGTAGAATGTAATACAATTATTGGGCATTAGAAATATGACCTTGGGGCTAAGGTATTTTTGGCCTTTAGACTTGCCTCTTCTACCTGCCTTTACTTTCTAAGACATTGTAACTCCTTTGCTTAAAATCTTCGCCCAGGCTTTCCAGTGTGCTCAGAGTCAAGTTCAGGTTTGGTCAGGTCGTCATCGCCGGGTCTGCGGAGCCCCTTCTATTGCTGTGCTTGTGTGTGCTCTCTCTCAGCCTGCGGAACAATTTGCACTTCTCCGCGCCCATGCTCCTAGGTCTTTGAGCCCTGTCCCCACCGCCAGGATCACTGCACTTTGTATTTGGCCTGGCTTTCCCTCTCCCTTAAACCTTCTCACTTTCCCTTAAACCCTCTAGTTAAGCATGGCTGTCACTTCCTCCTCCAAGTCAGGAGTCCTTCTGCGCACTCCATCTTTGTCCGGTCACAGCATTTACATTAGTAATGTTACAGCTTAGACCCTGAGCAACTGGATTCAGACGCTGGGTCTTACTGAGTTCGTTAAACCTAGCATAGCACGACATTGAAGTTCCCAAGAAGAATGGTGGTTAAACTGTGGATGTGCAATAGGATATCTAGCAAAATCACTCTCTTGGTGTGGTGCTGGTGGTAGTTATTAGAAATCTCTAGGGGCTAGGAGGTGGCGTGGTGGTTAGGGTGCTAGATTTCCACATGGCCAACTGTAGTTCAAGTTCTGGACCTGGTTGCTTGCTTTCTCACTTTCTCTCTCTGTCTCATCAAATTAAAAAATAATAATAAATAGGGGCTGGCAGGTGGTGTGGTGGATAGGGGTGCTGGACTCCACATGGCAGATCATCGTTCGAGTCCCAGACCTGATAGCTTCCTTTCTCACTGTCTCTGTCTCTCTCTCTCTTGCTCTCTCTCTCTGGTCAAATTATAATAAGTAAATAAATAAACAAGGTAAGATCAAATAAACTTAAAATAATCCTAATAATAAATAAAATGAAATAATTCTTAGGAAAAAAGAGAACTCTCTAGATGATTCCCAACGTGTGGTTCTAAGATACTTTAGAGTCCACAAAAATGGTAATGAAGCTACTTTATATATTCATATTTTTTCTTGTTTTAGAGGTTTTATTTTTGGCTTAGGGCTTGTGCACTCGCCAGAGACAGACAGAGACATGAGAGAGAAAGTGAGAAATCACTCCTCAGGGGGAATGGCCACACTGCAATCCCTTCTCCACCATTTTCCTCCTGGGATCTTGGGCACACAAACACACATGTCTGGCATGATTTTCAGGTTCAGGACTCAAAACACGGACAGCCATGTGAGAGTCTAGCGACATAACCACTATGCCACCTGCTGGCCCCGCTATTTTATATATTTAAATAATCACACTGGCCCCAAAGCCTAATTGTTAAGAGAGCCAGATTCCATATAGCCAACGGTAGTTCGAATGTCACCCCCAGTGGCTTGAAAGACACACCAGGAGCGTGTGTGCAATCCTGGCAAGACAGAGCAGTGGAGAAGGGACTGTGATGCCCATGGGGGGTGCTCTCTTCCTCTCTTTCTCTTTCTCTGGGGGACATACACACTCCTGGCGATTAAAAAATATAATGGACATGGCTCATTTATTGAAGGGGCTGGCCCCTTGGACGACTGATTGCCGTGCATTAGGAGGTAGATGCCACGTTGTTGACCACAGGCTGAATCCCAGCCCTGACAGCATGAACAACAAAGCGTGCCTGGGCATGCCTGCCTGAAACCCTGACAGGGTAGAGAACCGGAGAAACAAGGACTGCAGTGTGACCTCACCCCACGAAGGGGGCATCCTCTCTCTGTGGTAGTGCATGGGTCCTCTGCCAATAAAAAAATGAAAGAAACGGGTCATTTATCTAAGATAAAGCCAGACAAATGACAGAATAAATTGTTTGCTTTCTCTGGGATATCAGTAATGTATGAATAATGATTTTTTTAAAAAAATCCAGTATATTATTAACTACAGAAAAAAAAAAAAGAGGTTGTACGTGCTGCTCCAATGGTCTACTATAATCCTAAGGAATTTGAGACAAGACTGACAGACTAGAATCTGGTGATTTCTGATTTATCAAAAACGTATTGTAGGGATCAGCAGTTAGTGTAATGGCTATGTCGCTGGACTCCCACATAGTCGACCGTGGTTCAATCCCAGAACCAGGTGGCTTAAACTCACACCGGGCACGTGTGCATAGGTGCCCAAGATCCCAAGAGGAGAATGGAGAAGGGATTGCGGCGTGGCCATCCCCCCTGGGGGGTGATTTCTCACTTTCTGTCTCTCTGTCTCTCTCTCTCTGTCTGGTGAGCGCACACGCCCTATAGCCAAAAAAACAAATCAAAAAAATGTATCGTAGATAAAAGGTGCCCATGAAGTTTTATGAAAAGACTTGGAATCTGGTCCCAAATCATTCGTTACAGTGTTTACTGATATCTTTGTAACTGCCTGAATGAACATGTCTCCTGGCTGAGGGACTGAACACAGAACTTTGGACTCACGTAGGACCAAGAGGAGATTCTCAAGAAAATCTTTCTGTGTGGGAGGAAAGATGATACCTGTCTCATGAAATTGAGGAACTACACAAAGTTGGGCCATCCAAGCAGGACAAAACTATGACTTGAGGAGAAAGGGCCTGGAGCCTCATTTTGGTTGCTTTGGTTGGGATTTAAGATCAGAAATATCTATATGCTTATATACTTTTTTTGAGAGGTTTTTGCTATAGGGCATGCACGCTCACCAGAAAGACAGAGAGACAGAGAGAAGAAAGCTAGAAATCACCCCCAAGGGGGGATGGCAATCCCTTCTCCTCCATTCTCCTCTCGGGATCTAGAGTATGCACACACATGCGCTTGGCATGGGTTTTTCGTGTTTTTTTTTTTTTTTTTAGAGGTTTTCGCTATAGGGCGTGTGCTCTTGCCAGACAGACAGAGAGAGACATAGAGACAGAAAGCGAGAAATCGCCCCCCGGGGGGATGGTCACGCCGCAATCCCTTCTCCTCCATTCTCCTCTTGGGATCTTGGGCACGCACGCACACGTGCCCGGTGTGAGTTTTAAGCCACCGGGTCCGGGACGCGAACTGCGGTCAACTATGTGGGAGTCCAGCGACATAACCATTATGCTAACTGCTGGTTCCCACTCGGCGTGAGTTTTAAGCCACCAGGTCCAGGACGCGAACTGCGGTCGACTATGTGGGAGTCCAGCAACATAGCCATTATGCTAACTGCTGGTCCCTATATACTTTTTTGGAGAGTAACTTTTCTCTCTTTTTTTAGGAGATTTTTGGTATACGGTGTGAGCGCTTGCTGGAGAGATAGAGAGACAGAAGGTGAGAAACCACCCTGGTGACATTGCAATTCCTTTTCCACCATTCTCCTCTTAGGATGTTGGGCACGCACTGTGCATGCCCGGCGTGAGTTTAAGCTGCCGAGTCCAGGACTTGAACCATAGTCAACTACATGGGAGTCCAGTGATGTAACCATTAGACTGTCTGCTGGTCTCTTTTATCTTTTTTAAAAAAGTGAAATTGCTTTTGAAAAATGTCTGATTTACTAATGCTAAAATAAAAAGGAGGAAGAAACAAACATTCAAGGGCCTAGTAAATATCAGGAAAGACTGGGTACTGCTACACGTAAGGGATTGTCTCTTACAAATGGGAGGGGAATCATTTCTTTAAACTTGTGCCAACTCTTAGAGCAATGAAGGTGCATTTTACTCGGAAAGCAAAGAAACGAAATCAAAGGAAGGTATAAGACTGTGGGACATTGTATGGTATTTGTTCATATTGTCTTTAAGGGAGGCTGTTCCTGTGTGCTCTCTGACTTACCAGACAGTGACATTTTATGTTTCTCTCTGCTTCACTGGTACAATGTGATTAAACCTGTGCCTGATTCAAACACATGAACAGCATCGCACAGGAGCAACAATACAATGGGAATTTTCATTTTTGTCAAGGTAACTCCAATCCATTCCCCGTGTTTCATAACTATTTTCTCATAAAAATAAGAAAAGTGACAATGACTATTTCCTAATTCCTACTCTCTTCTCCTTCTGAATGTGTTCCTAGCTTCTAACCCTCTATCTTTAAAATCCAGCCAAACTATTTTAAAAACCAAAGCCTATGGGACCAGCAGATAGCATAATGGTTATCTTGCTGGACTCCCATGTAATTGACCATGGTTTGAGTCCTGGACCTGGCAGCTTAAAGCTCACGCTGGGTGTGTGTGTGTGTGCCCACAATCCTGAGACGAGAATGGGGAGAAGGGATTGTGGCGTGGCTGACCCCTTTGGGGGGTGATTTCTTGCTCTTTGTCTCTGTTTCTCTGGCAAGCATGCACACCCTATAGCAAAAAAATCTAAGGAAAAAAAAAAAAAGCGAAGCCTGCATTTTGTGACCAAATCTTACTCAAATTATCTGTTACCTGTATTTTCTTTTGACTCAGAGAATGCTGAAGACTAGGCCATAGGGTGAGTGTGCTGGGCTTATTCTTTAAATACAATACTGTAGCTGTCAACAATGCCCCTGGGATTAAGGGAAGTACTGGTTTGCAATGTTATTTAACATTTCACCATATAATAATACTGAATCCTAATTCAGGGTATAATGTTATATGATATCATTCTTATTTGTTTTAATTTTAAATTTTTTAGAGGTTTTGCCTTAGGGTGTGTGCACTTGCTGGAGGGAGAGACAGACCCAGTGGGAGATAAAGTGCCCAGTGTGATTTTCAAGCCACTAGGCCTGGGACTTGAACTGCAGTTGGGCACATGGGAGTCTGGTGATACAAGTGCTATGCCATCTGCTGGTCCCTATCATCCTTATTTTAAAATTGGTAATAGTGTAGTTTGGGATGGTAATAACACTAGTTTTTACCAAGGGAAATCTCTATTTAATTCTGCTTTATAACAATCTAATTTTCACTGTTAAAAGGAAAAGGTTTCTCTGAAATTATCTTCACCTTATACTTGATATACTATCTAATGAAGACAACAGTTCTTTGGAAAGACTCATCCAGCAAAAAACTATAGTCTGTCCAAAAGAACATAAAATATACTGCTGAGAGGATCATTTCTGCTTCAATATGTCCCTGGTCATCATATTACATAGCAACAGATAGACACAGAGCATTTCATAATTCTTTTCTGGGCTGAGGAGGGGTTGGGGGAAGACCTGGAAAATCAGATACTCGAATTTCAGCATGTAATTATTCAAATAAAATTTTAATGATTTCAGTTCAATACAACTGAAAATGTAGTGCCATTAAAGGACATTTCCTGCTAAATTTCCAATTACAGGATGTGGTCCATTTCTGAACAGAAGCATCATATTCTACTAAGTATTCAGCATAGTAAGTAAGGTAATTGACAGGATCAGTAGAAGGTAGGGGAGAACAATGATCAGCTCATAGAATTTGGCTAAAAAAAGGAAAACAAAAAGAACCAAAACAAGTAATAATTAAAGTAGCTGTAGATATTAGTAAAATACAAATACAACCCCAAATGTCCATCTCTTAAATTACTAGAAAAAAATACTGGTAAACTTACAGCAACAGTCTTCACAGATTTGAATAACTTTATTTGCATTCTATAGTGATTTCTTAAGGCCTATATCCAATGAAACCATTTTTAAAAGCTCTATGAGGAATGGAAATTTAGATGTCTATTACAGTCATCTTAAAAAAAAAGCTTAGATTTCTGAATGAGCAAGGTTCACTTTCGTAGGCAGAGGTCCTGCTTCTTCATGATCTGCACTTTTAGATCTAACAATCACGAGAGAAGAAGATGGATATCTGTTCAGCTTTTGTTCATTCATGAATTCCAAGTCACCATAGATACTCAGCTTCTGCAAAAGAAAGTCAAGGGTACGCAGATCAGTTCTTGATATGAATCACGTGAGCAACTCCCCTATCCAGGCCAACCAAAGAGACGACTTAGGAGCACTGGCTTTGGAGTCAGACTGAGTTCACATTCTCGTTCTCTCACTTACTGATACGTGACACCAGAGACATTTATAAACCCTCCTGCGGTCTCCTGACTGGACATGGTGATATAGGAGCCATCTCAGCATTACCATGCCTGGTGGATTAAGTGAGCTAACCCATGTAAAACACTTAGAACTGTGGCCAGCAGAAAGCACTCAAGATTATTCAGTGAATTTGGGGACCAGAATCGAGGAGTTGTGAATTTATAGAGGTAATTACACCTGAAGCCAGGCATTCAGTCTTCTCTGGCAATATCTATGTGTATCTTTCTTTTGCTAGGGGCATTCTAGGAGTAAGAATTAGAAATAAGGATACAAGAAGGAAGCGAACCAAGTGTCACAGGGTGTGGAATCAACAAAGATTACTGCAGGTTTATGACTTTGTTACCATGAGGACTAAAAAATTATTTTTTCCTCCTATGGGCAAGAGATAGGAAGACAGAATCCCAACAGGGTCTTGAAGCTGCAATCCACCCCTAGCCTCAGCCAGCCTGGATCATGGGTACGGGTGATCACAGGGAGGTCTCTGGACATGAACCGGGAACCCTTCTAAGTGGGTCAGCCTCACAGCCTCACATTTTACCACTGTGCCACCATCTGCATGAAGTAGCTCAAAGGGAGCAGAAGGAAAAAGCCTTCTGTGAGATGCATAATTTTTGCTTAATCAGGAATAAACATTTTAAAATATGGACTTCAGAGAACACAAGTTGGTAATGTAGCAAGAGGATGTTACTAGTACATTTATATCCTAAACAAACAAGTTGTACAGAAATTTACCTGTTCTGCATAACTTCCACAATTTAAGATTCTTTACAATCCCATTCAATTTTATCTATTTAATTTATTAATGCAAGCTCTTTTAATCAAGTTGGTTCTTTACAGCCCTGCCCAATAGTTAGCTTATTCTTGTGTCTGCATCTGGGAAGACTGCTCACCCTCTTTTCTGCTAATCCACACCTTCCTACCCATTCTTCAGATTTCAGGTCTAGACCTCTATTACCTAAAATCCTTATCTGACAATCCCAGCATACTGTCTCTGTTTTCCTTTAGACACAACTATTATTTGTACCACTTAAGCTTCTTATCAAGCCAAAGGCAAGATGGTATACAGGAAAAAACACAAGTGTTGTCAGTCTAAAGACATGAGCTTAATCCAGCCTCAATACTTTCAGCTATTTAACCTCAAGAAGGTCACCTAAATTTTGTAAGCCAATTCATCAACAAAATGCAAAACAAAGCTGCTCAAGGGCTGGTTCCCTGGCCTGGTGGTTAAGGCAGATTTCTTGCTGTCTCTCTGGTGAGCACATTTGTCCTAGAGCAAAAATCTCTCTCAAAAATCAATCAGTCAGGGCCAGCGGGTGGCGTGGTGGTTAAGGGCAGTGGATTCCCAGCAAGAGGATGTTACTAGTACATTTATATCCTAAACAAACAAGTTGTACAGAAATTTACCTGTTCTGCATAACTTCCACAATTTAAGATTCTTTACAATCCCATTCAATTTTATCTATTTAATTTATTAATGCAAGCTCTTTTAATCAAGTTGGTTCTTTACAGCCCTGCCCAATAGTTAGCTTATTCTTGTGTCTGCATCTGGGAAGACTGCTCACCCTCTTTTCTGCTAATCCACACCTTCCTACCCATTCTTCAGATTTCAGGTCTAGACCTCTATTACCTAAAATCCTTATCTGACAATCCCAGCATACTGTCTCTGTTTTCCTTTAGACACAACTATTATTTGTACCACTTAAGCTTCTTATCAAGCCAAAGGCAAGATGGTATACAGGAAAAAACACAAGTGTTGTCAGTCTAAAGACATGAGCTTAATCCAGCCTCAATACTTTCAGCTATTTAACCTCAAGAAGGTCACCTAAATTTTGTAAGCCAATTCATCAACAAAATGCAAAACAAAGCTGCTCAAGGGCTGGTTCCCTGGCCTGGTGGTTAAGGCAGATTTCTTGCTGTCTCTCTGGTGAGCACATTTGTCCTAGAGCAAAAATCTCTCTCAAAAATCAATCAGTCAGGGCCAGCGGGTGGCGTGGTGGTTAAGGGCAGTGGACTCCCACATGGTCGACCACGGTTCAAGTCCTGGAGCTGGCGGCTTGCTTTCTTACTTTCCCTCTTTCTCTTACTCTCTCCCTCTCTGGTCAAATAAATAAATAAAGTTAAATAAAATAAGTCTCTAAAAAAAAATTCAATCAATCAATCTAAATTGAATCATCAGATTATAGCCTTTTCCCCAAACAAAAATTTCTTACCTTAATAGTTACATTACTTGAGCCAGTAAAATTCTAATTACCAAGGAAGTCACAATGGTCTTCTATCTCATTCAGGGTTAAATACCAGAACCCAGTACTTCCAAATTGGGCAATCCCATCTTGCTGCTTCTAAAGCAGCAATTACTCCTGAACATCTCAAAACTTCAGTGATACTACAAGTCTTTTCTCCTAAATAATACCTTAGAAACTGATGCCAACAGGTTTTTTTCAGTCTTGAGAACTAGAGAGAAACACTTCACTCAAATCAGTCAAATATATATTTCACTATGGTAGTTAGCACCACAGAAAACGGGGACCAGCAATTCTTAAGTTGCAAAACTTAATTTCATGTATGTCAACCTTGATCAGATTAAAACCACCAAATATTCCATTCTATTAGTAGAGAGACTTTGTTTTTCTTCTGGCATTTTAAACAGTGTATCACATGGCTCCAGTCTTCAAATCACCACTTTGGCAGAAGTAATTTACCTCAGAGGGAACGTACTGCTCCACAGCTGTAGCAACAGTCGCACAACAGATCCAGAGCAACACCATCACTGAGAGCACTAGGGTTGTGGTTAAGATCCACCCAGAGTTACTGAACAACAACAAATCAACAGTCGGTCATATTAAAATTTCATAAGAAAAGATTCTTTATAATTAAAAGTAATCAGCCTATGTACTTAGCTTAATTATACAATTAAAAATTGTGTACTATCTTTAAAACTAATAAAATTACTTATACAAGAAAATAAGACAGTATTATATAAGGGTGACATGATGTCCTTTCCTCAACTCTAAAGTTTCTGTAACATGGCTATGTTAATTTCATAATAGTAAGACAGACTTTCTGCATAAATATACAAAATTAAACCAATTATTGTCAGAATATTTCCTAATTACTAAACAAGATAAGGTAAATGGAAGTCTCCTATATATCGTACACTGTTAGACAAATGTCATGTATTATTTTGCAAGGTATTACGATGACACTTTAAAAAAACATTATCATTAAAGCTAAAGTAGAGAATATATTATGAAAATAATAACTTGCTTCATAAAATGATTAAAATAAGCTCCTCAAGGTCAGCTTCCCTAGAACATTTCAAATACTTAATTTCCCACCATTTACTTACACTTCAATTTAAAAGAGCACATCTATTATGAGGCATTCTGCAACCATTACAGCATATCTTAATAAAGAGAGAGTTATTTTCCTTAGGATTAAAATATCTTAAGGTAGAAGGCCAGTTATGAAAATCAGCAACTGGAGTATTTTTTCATAATTGACCTATTAAGAGTCAAAGAACAGGAAAAAGTCAAGCTATGTATAATATTTAAGAGTCTAATTCTGAAAAGCTGTGTAATACAGGTAGTCCCTAATTTTCACATTTCTGCTCATCAAACACTGCCTAAGAAAAGATCTACACTTCCCACCATAACCCATTCACTCGATGGCTTCCCAACACTTGCACATGCTAAAGAAATGGTAAATACAGTCACTGTCTCCCAGAAAAAGACATGGATCTGGGAATGCATTCCAACTAAAAGCAGAGATGTTTTGTTTTAACTATTCCAATTTAGAAAGGTAATAGAATAAAAAGTATTTTTAATGAAAAAACACCCACTTTTCCTCTACATGTTCTAGCCCTAACCTGAGTACTAAGGGATTTATTTTTATGAAATGAGAAGGCTATAGTTGATACTTAGATTCCAGTAGCAACTAGTGAAGCAGAAAAGTGGGGCTTATCTTACAGTCCATCATCTTCCTCAATCTTCTAGCAAAACAATTACTGTTAGTGGATGCCACAGATTCGCAACTATCTCCTTCAGCTCCTGTTTGCCTTGTCTACTGCCCTAGCTCAGGCTTCATAATTTGCCTTATTTACTATTGAAGCTCTCCAACCTGGTCCTCTAATCCATCCTTTGCATACAAGGAGTGAGTGCCGAAAAAATGGAATTAAAGAATAACTTCACTTTGGTGCAAAAAACAAAAAATGTGAAATTTGTGCAGTTTTGTCTATGAGATACATTTTTCATGAGACTTCTGGAGACCCCTTACAGAGGCCTCTTCCTAATACTTACATTTGATCACTTCTGCTCCTTTCTTATCCCTGTCTATCTGGTTGGGTCGGATTTCTGATTCTCCTAACCCCCCGCCCCCTTACATTGTGATATACTTTTATATATCCAGCAGGAAGCCAGTATATCTGAAAAAATATTTTGACAATTTTGCTACAAGTAGCAAAAATCCACTTGTCATTGAAGACTTATTGTATCTCCTCCGTAAAAAACCTCTTAGAGTCTAGGGATACTCCTTGTACCCAGTAAGAGATAGATGTTGAACTGGTGTGGGTCTGTGTGCAGCCATCGTTACTGTGATGATAATTATCTCCATGTCTGTACAGACCTGAGACTACATAGAGACAGTCTGACCATTGTTATACTAACAGTAGAGTTAGAGATTTATTCCTTAGGTATTTTTGCACACAAACATGAATTGTTATTACATACTATTATCTAATATACTGCTATAACAGTACCCTATATTTGAATAAAGTGTTTTTTAAATGCTTTCTCTCCTTAGTAATTTCATTTGACTTTTAGAACAATATCCTGTGATAAGTAGGCAGACTAAAGAGGTGAATCAACTATTACTGAGACTTAACATCTTTTCTAGGTCTCAAGTCTCTAGTACAGTGCCTAATACACAATACTCTCTCCAAAAAGAGAGAGACCTCAATTTCCACTCTGGATAAGGCTGTCTCCCTAACACCTAGGTGATACAATAAAGAAGTATGGTAGTAAGAGTCAGAAGACCAGATCCCACTCATTAACTGGCTGGCTGATCTTGTATATTATCAAGAAAAAAAAAAATGACACTTTAACGTGGTGGTTAAGACACACATGGCCCACAACAGTTCAAGTTCCAGACCATGTAGCTTGCTTTCTCTCTTTTTTTCTCTGGTGAGTACACTTGTCTTGCAGCAAAATTAATAATAATAAATAAAATAAAATAAAAATTTCTTTAAAAAAAGAAAAAAGAAGCAGGCAGCTATGGCAGAATACAATGAACAGAAGACGTTGAATTAGAAAAACTAGGTTTGAATTTTAACATAATAGCTGTAAAATTTCGGGGTAACTGATTTACCTCTCTGAACTGTGCATCAATATTTTACACAGGACACTGTTCTAAGAGTCAAGTGAAATCACTGAGAGGGAAA
>NW_006159739.1:19961-48119 GCF_000334495.1 Tupaia belangeri chinensis | reverse complement strand
TACATAATTCTTATTATTCATATGCAAGATACTATGATAACAGTTCATGTTTGTGTACAGGCGTCTAAGAAATACATCTTTAGTTACATTGGCCAAGCCACGGTGGCACAGGCAGCAGGGCATCGCTATGTGATAATGGAGTCACATGGAAGGCCTGGATCTGGATCTTGAGTCAACCTATATATTTCAGGCATGCATGCAAGTCCATGATCCTAGCTGGCCGGAGGCTGGTGGGGAGGATTATGTCGTGGTGGGCCCCTTCTGGTGTACCTGTCCCTTTCTCTCTCTCATGAAAAAAATAAATAAGAAAAAAGTTAACCATTTCCTAACCTAAATAGTTACCAATTACTTTTAAAATATTAGGTTTAAAAGAACCACATAAAATATAATGACGAATGTTAAAGGGCAATACATCACCAATAAAATGCCAGGCAGTGAAATACTGAGAAAAGATTAGCTGATTATTTAGGTTCTTTAGAACTATCAAACTGTAATAAAATTTCAAACACTAAAGAGTAACACTGCCCCCTTTTTGCCACAAAGTCAAAAGCAGATTTGAACTAAAAGAAAGAAAAAATTTAAAGTTATATCTTCATTTTCTCACACAGTCTTTAATGCTTTGTTTAGTAAAAGATACTAAATTTAGGGGCCAGGTAGTTGTATAGTAGTTAAGTCAGCTGGATCCCACACTGTCAACTGCATGGTTTGAGTCCTGGACCCAGCAGCTTGAAAAATGCGCTGAGTGCATGTGCTCACGTGCTCAAAATCCTGAAAAGTGGGAGACATGGAGGATAAGGGATTGCAGCATGTCCATGCACCATGGAAGGGGCCTTCTCATCTTCCCTGTCTCTCTCTCTCTCTACAGAGAACACATATGCCCTATAGCAATATTTTTTTCCAGAAGAGAATATATTGGGTTGGAAAAGTCATGACATTTTTTTAAATGTAAAAAAACAGCCCTTTTCTATGTTAAAGAAAAAAAAAAGCCCTTTTAATCTATAGTCCCTACCAATCTCCTCTAGCCTATCTGGCCATGTAGATTAAAACAAAAATAAAAATCTGACCTCCAAACTATCCAGACATACTTTAGAACTTAATTTAAATGTCTGGAAAAGTACTCTTCACATAAATGAAGGAATCTAACAAGAATGCTCTTATACTGTGAAAAAAAAACTTGCTTTAGTTTTATTAAAGTAGTATGTGTAATACCTTTAAAACCAACTAACATAACCAAAAATATAACTTTGGAAGGGAAAAGGTAAAAAGATCTTAAAATTTTTGAACTGATGGTATAAATTTAAAATAACAACGAAAAATGTATCTCTTTGATACAAGCCAGATTTTATTTCCTATGCACTTAATAAAGAGGAATACATACAGAGAAAGGCATCTTAAAAAGCCATCGCTTTCTCCGTCTTCGAGATAGTTTCTGTGCGCTTGTGAGCTTCTCATTTGTAGATCTGCTGAAATAATAAGGAACAAGTTTATACCATGCTATATCCCAAAAACTAAACACATGACTACTAGATATATACATGCTACAGATAGCCAATGGCTTTTTTTTAGATTTTTGCTGTAGGGCATATGCACTCACCGGAGAGACAGAAAGACAGAAAGTGACTAATCACCCGCCCCCTCCCCTCCCAGGGGATGGCCATGATGCAATCCCTCCTCCCCTCAGGATTTTCAGCATGCATGCACAGGTGCCCAGTATGAGCTTCGGGCTGCTGGGTCTGGAACTTGAACCGTGGTCAACTATGGTTTTTACAGCTATAATTTGATATACTTTATAACGCATGCAAATTCCTCTGGCACAGCAAAAACCAAAAGAACATTCTACCACAATGAATTTCTTATTTAATTTTCAAGATCTTATTGATATTGATGCTTTTTGTAAATTACATGTGGGCTAGAATAATAGAACTTGGTTTATTCTGATCTAATTAAAGTGAAAGATGGTTTCATGTTATACATTATCATTATCCACCTACCTCTTCCTATCAATAATTAGATTAATTAAAGCAGTACCTAAAGTAAAGTATGAGCTAATACATTTTGAAAGGTAAGTTCTTTAACTTGATGTTTTATGTCCCTGTAAGTTAAAATTCATTCTAGTATAAACCAAAAATAATAGGGACTCCTACTTTTAGGGCAGTTTCACTATTTGGTTAATCTATTGAGAAAAATTTGATCAGTTCATACTCAAAACATCTTATTTATTTATTTTTTAAAAAGATTTTTACCGGGAACCAGCAGTTAGCATAATGGCTATGTCACTGGACTCCCACCTAGTTGACCGCGGCTCGCATCCCAGACCCGGTGGCTTAAAACTCACGCCGGGCGCGTGTGCGTGCGTGCCCAAGATCTCGAGAGGAGAATGGAGGAGAAGGGATTGCGGCATGACCATCCCCCCTGGGGGGTGATTTCTCGCTTTCTGTCTCTATGTCTCTGTCTGTCTGGCGAGCGCACGCACCCTATAGCAAAAATCTCTCTCAAAAAAAAAAAAAAAAAAAAAAAAGAAAAGATTTTTGCCATAGAGTACATGTGCTCATCAGAGAGAGACATAGACTGAGAGAGAGAAGTGAGGAATCAACCCTAAGAGTGGATGGCCACACAGCAATTTCTTCTCCATTCTCCTCTCGAGATTTTGGGTATGAATGCACATGCACCCAGCATGATTTTCAAGTGTCCGAGTCTAGGATTCAAACCACAGTTGGTCAGGTGGGAGTACACGCCTTAACCACTATGCCTCCTGCTGGTTCTGTCAAAGTATTTTTTGAAATAAATTAAATGTTTTCAGAATAGAATGTCCTCAAAGTGTGATTTCCAAATTAGCAGTATCAGCAAAACTTGGAACTTGCTAGAAACGCACATTCTTGGATCCTCTCTTGACTTGGTAAATTAGAAGCTCTGGAGGTGGGGCCCATACCTCTGTGTTTTAACCAGCTCTCCAAACTCTAGTGCACATTAAAGTTTGAAAACCACTGTTTTAGAAATCATCTGCTCACCTTCCATCATTATAAAAACACACACACAACCAACTCTACTACAACCAGATATGACTGCTAATGTTTCTACCCAAGCTACTTAAAATAAAACTTACAGGACATTTTGCTTAGAGATGATTCTCTCAAATGTGTAGGCTCCTGCTCCAACTGTGGTGCATACTGAATTTCTGGCTTAGACTAAAACGATAATGAATGCAATTAAGTCATTTGTACCTCTTAAGCATTTCTCAGTAACAAGTTCTAGAACATATCACCTCTATAAACATTTCTCTATAAACATTTAAATTGAGAAAAAGTAACAGTTACTATGATATAAAAAATAAAACACATTAACCACAATATATTTTAATTGCACTTCTTAAACATCAGATCCAGAGTCTTGCAAAGAAACAGACAGATTTCTGGCATAACCAACTCTTTAGTCAATTTAAATTCCTGATAACACTTAAAAAAAGAGGAAGGGCAAATTATGACATACTGTATTACATACCATACCCTTCAAAAATAAGTTCTAGTTCTAGTGGATCAGGATTAATTTGGTGGATTACAATTTTTGGTCAAACATATATTAACTTTTATTTTTCTGATTTCAAACATTCCACTCTTCCCTAAGTATGGGTAATTGATAAATTATACCAAGCATGCCATACTATAAATCTTCTATACAGCTCTGATCCTCTGGAATGGGGATTTTCCCATCTCCATTATACTTAAATTGACACAAATTTTAGAAAGAAATAGAACTAATCTCTCTAATCAGGAATAAATGAAAGCTCTACTCTGAGTCAACCTAAGCTTTAAGGTAGATCAGTTTAAGACACAGAACTTATTCACGAATTTTAATAAAAAAATTCCTGTGTTTTACTTATTATCAAAATAAGTACTGGGATCCAAGGCTCAGGATAGTGGTAAAAATCTTATACTAGCTGTATACTTAGCCACTTAATTAGCAATAATAATTAAGTTGTCTGCTTACCTGAAAGGAAGACAGTGCTGCAACATAATTTGTTGGCTAGTAAATTTGAGGAATTTAGTGAATTAAAAGGAAGACAGCATGGCAGAGTGGTATATGAATTTTGGAGGTAAAGTGCCCTGAGTGTGAAGCCGAATTCTGTTACTAGCAGTGTGACCTTTAACAAATTAAGATTCTCAGTTTCCGGGACCAGCAGTTGGCGTAATGGCTATGTTGCAGGACTCCCATGTAGTCGATCACAGTTCGAGTCCTGGACCGGGTGGTTGGTTTAAACTCATGTCGGGCACATGTGCATGTGTACTCAAGATCCTGAGAGGAGCATGGAGGAGAAGGGATTGCAGCATGGCCATCCCCCTGGGGGGTGATTTCTCGCTTGCTGTCTCTTTTTGTCTTTCTGGCAAGAGCACGTGCCCTATAACAAAAACCTCTTAAAAAATCATTCTCAGTTTCCTCATCAATTAACTAGGCATACTTAAAGTTCATAGAGTTGTCTGAAGATGTGAGATACCATGTGTAAAATACCTACTACAATAGAACCTTCAAGGAATGACAGCTGCTATTATCATGGCACACTGCAAAAAATGAGACGGGAAAATTCATCTCTTGGAGGCAAGATGCTTTGTCCACAAGTTCTTTCCAAGAATTTTAAGGAAAAGTACCATAATTAACTAAAAATTATGTCATATCCCATTTCTCTAATACTCCTAGTGATCATATACATGCCATCATTTATATTCAAAGTATATTAATTATTCTTATATTGAAAGCTTTTATTTTATCAATTTGGCCAGTATTCAATTTAGAAGACTCAGAATTCTGGTTAGATAAGAACCAATGGCCTTTAGATAAGACTTCTAATGGGCAGAGGCAAGGATAATCACACCGCCCTGACGCATTACTATTTCATGATAAATATTTGTCAATGACTAAGTATGTGGTACTATGCCAAGTCATTCATTTAAGATATATACATTTACTGTTGTTTTTTAAGTGAGTCTATGCATAATTGTCACCTGAAATATAACTATTTTTCCATCATCAGCTTGAAGATAAAAAGTCCATGAGGAGGTTATGAAGCTCTGTGCAGAGTCCATCATGTCGCTCCAGAATGACCTCACCAGAGTGAGAGGAAAGAGTAGATGCATTTTTGGCATCAGAGACATAAGCTTTAAAAAAAAAAAAAAACATGAGAAATGTCTTTTAATATATAGATATTAAAGAGAATACTACAATCAAGATTCATCAAATTTTTATTGTGACAGGGTATAAACAGTTCAATGAATCCATCATAATCATTAGAATAAGAATAAACTCTTACTTATCCTTGCAAATTAACTACACTAAAGCGTAAAGTCCTAAGCTACTTTAATTTACTACAGAATATGCTTATAACTACCTGTTATCTTTATCTGAACAGCAGGCTTCTGGGCCAGCCCCATGGTGCAGTGGTTAAGCACTGCACAGAGGAAGATGGATTCCCACATGGACAACCAGGCTTTCAATCCTAGCCTCAGGGCATGAAAAAGATGCTGGGTGTGCATGTCAAAAGAATAGCAGGCTTCTGATTCAGGTCTACAAGTATGGAGACTCTTGAGAACTAACAAGGCCTCTAGAGGCAGAAGAACAGGAAGAAACAAATCATACCATTCTCATCTTGAATGCTTTCATCTAAAATAAATTGTAATGAATGGAAAACAGGAAAACAAACAAAAAAAATCAATCAAAAGAATATATGCATAAAATGTAAGACAGAAATAAAGAGAGAATTTAGGGGCTCGATATATGTACTATACTACTGAAAAGATTTTAACATTGATTGGCATTATGTCCCCTCCAATTCTGATTTCTTAGTTTATTTTAGCAGCACCAGACCCCACCAGAGCACTAGTGTGGGATGCCATTTGCTGAACTCTAGGGATAGCTTTGGTTCTGTTATATATCAGAGAGAGGCACCATGTGGTGGTAGAGAGCAAGCAGTTTTTGGAATCAGAAGATCTGTATTCAGGATCCAATTTTCCCACTTTAACGCTGTGAAGCCTTTCACTGATTAACTCACTGAACAAGCACTTATTGAGATAAATTTAAAAGAACAGGGACCATATATGCTTTTATTCATCAACATATATTTCTGTTTAATTTGTATAGTCTACATAGGACAGAGGTTAAACACAAGGTGGTATGTTTATACAGAGAGAAGAACCTAATCCAAACTAGGATGAAGGGTGGTTAAGAAGGTTTCATAAAGAAAATGACATCTGCCTAGAGTCAAGGGTTCCCTGGGCAGATTGGGACAGGAAGGAACAGAGACATAAATAGCATGTCCTATTACAAAAATTTAGAACTGTTCAGTATGTGTATAATTAAGAGAAAAGCATTTTAAACACTTAAAAATATATTTAATGTTATTTATCAGAGAAACAAAAATTGAAACTATAATGGGCCTACCTCAGTGGGTTTGAATCCTGTGTTAATCTGAAAAACACTGGTTGTGTGCATATCCAAGATCCCAAAGAGCTAGAGGGCTGGGGAGAGGGAATCGCAGCATGACACCACCCTGTCAAGGGTGCCTCCTTTTCCTTCCCTCCCTCCTGCTCTGCCTCCCCAGCATGTGCTCAGGCAATGTCCTCTCTCATGAATAAAATAAATATATAAAAAAATTAACTATAATAAAAGTGGTACACTGTGAGCTGGTGAGAGGAGGAAAGGAAAGTGACTGCTAATGAGTATGGAATTTCTTTTGGGAGAGTTAAAAATATTCTAGAATGGGCACAACAGATGGCGCAGTAGTTACGTCGCTGGATTCCTACATGGCTGACTGCAATTTGAGTCCGCAGCCCAGTGGCTTGAAAATTACACTGGGTGTGTATGTGTGCATGCCCAAGATCCCAGGAAGACAATGGAGAAGGGACTGTGGTACAGGTATCCCCCAGGAGGGTGATTCTCACTTTCCCTTTCACTGTCTCTATCTCTCTCTCTATCTCTATCTCTCTCCCTCTCCCCGGCAAGCACAGCACCCTAAGGCGCCAGAAAGACAGAGACAGAGAGACAAAAAGCAAGAACTCACCCCCCAGGGGGATGACCACATCACAATCCCTTCTCCTCCATTCTCCTCTTGGCATCTTGGGCACACATGCACACGCACCTGGTATGAGTTTAAGTCATTGGGTCCAGGACTCGAACCATGTTAGCTACATGGGAGACCAGCAACGTAGCCATTATTTCATCTGCTGGTCCCAAAAGAAAAAAATTCTGTAATTAGACTAATGATGGTTGTACAATTTTGTGACTATACTAAAAATCATTCAACTGTGTATTTTAGAAGGGTGAAGTTTATGTATATGAACTACATCTTAATTATAAAAATTGGTACATATTCCATGGAGGGGAATTTTGCTATTTCTCAAAATTAAAAATGCACATAACTCTAAAGTCAACAATTCTATGATTTTCTTCCATAGGTATACTCATAAATGTGCAAAATATACACCATTTACAAAAGAAAAAGATTAGAAACAACCTACAAGTTCACAAATAAGGAATTCTTTAAATAAATTATGATATAGCTACACAGAATAGCATATAGTAAAAATAAAAATACGGAGTAAAAGTTCTTTGTATGTGCATAAAATGCCTCTGTATGGGTAATCTTGGCTATGTTAACAGGAAAAAATAATCAAGTAGTTAAGAGACGGGGCAGGAGACTTTTTACTACGTATCTTATTTTTGGTAATTGTCAGAGGTGTACAGCCTCAACTGAGAGAGATGGGGGAGAGGGAAGCAGGTCCCAGTGGGGTGTGGTCACATTATAATCCCTGTAATCCCTTCCCTTCCATTTCTCTATCTTACTGGGATTTCAGGAATGCACACACATGTATCTGGTATGTTTTTCAAACCATTGGGATAGGATTCAAACTGCAGTTGGTGGGCTCGCAGAGGGAGTGAAGGTTAAGGCACTTGGATTCCACGTGGCAAACTGTGAGGTTTGAGTCCCGTACCCAGTGGTTTGAAAAACATGCTAGGCACAGCGTGCCCAAAATCCCAAGAGAAAAATGGAGGAGAAGGGATTGTGATGTGACTATCTCCCCTGGGTGGATGCTTTCTCTTTCTCTCTCACTCTCTTTCTCCAGGGAGCACACATGCATTGTGTCAAAAAAGAAAGAGAGAGAGAGAGAGAGAGAGAACAAACTACAGTTGGCCATGTAGGAACTGGCTTCTTAGCTACTAGGCTATGTGCATAAAATGCCTCTGTATGGGTAATCTTGGCTATGTTAACAGGAAAAAATAATCAAGTAGTTAAGAGACGGGGCAGGAGACTTTTTACTACGTATCTTATTTTTGGTAATTGTCAGAGGTGTACAGCCTCAACTGAGAGAGATGGGGGAGAGGGAAGCAGGTCCCAGTGGGGTGTGGTCACATTATAATCCCTGTAATCCCTTCCCTTCCATTTCTCTATCTTACTGGGATTTCAGGAATGCACACACATGTATCTGGTATGTTTTTCAAACCATTGGGATAGGATTCAAACTGCAGTTGGTGGGCTCGCAGAGGGAGTGAAGGTTAAGGCACTTGGATTCCACGTGGCAAACTGTGAGGTTTGAGTCCCGTACCCAGTGGTTTGAAAAACATGCTAGGCACAGCGTGCCCAAAATCCCAAGAGAAAAATGGAGGAGAAGGGATTGTGATGTGACTATCTCCCCTGGGTGGATGCTTTCTCTTTCTCTCTCACTCTCTTTCTCCAGGGAGCACACATGCATTGTGTCAAAAAAGAAAGAGAGAGAGAGAGAGAGAGAGAACAAACTACAGTTGGCCATGTAGGAACTGGCTTCTTAGCTACTAGGCTATAAGGCTGGCCTATTACTTTTGAGTTTTATACCATGTGGCTGTATTTCCTGTATAAAAATTAACAAAAAATTTTTTTCTAGTACATTTGTAATAAAGAATATGAGGGGTAGGAAGTTTTGTTTGTTGATTTTGATGCCAGAGACCATGAGAAAAAAGAAAGAGGATAAAGCGGGGAGACAGGAGAGAAAGTACCCTACAACAGGGCCTGGCCATAATGCAATCCTTTTTTTTCCCCCCAGTTCTCCAGGCCACCAAGATCCTGGGCATAGACACACATGTCCAGTATGCCTTTCAACTAGGACTAGGACTCAAACCCTGCCTGGTCATGTGGGATCTAGCTTCCTCTGCACTGCATTTAATCACTACCATACAGAGCTTTTTAAGAGGGAGTTTTAAGAGATGACTATGGAGGGGTACTCAGGAGCTTGACTGTGATAAGAAGTTCAGTTAGGAGCAACTGAATTATATAAAGTAGGAGAACAACATGATGAGCTTTCCATTTAGAAAAAATATTTGGACATAAAGAATGGATTAGATGGAAGCTTATTTAATAATATAGGAAATGCTAATGATCTAAGTTAAGGAATGGAAGTTGAAAGGGAGAAAAGGAACTCTGAGATAGCAAATTATCTGTGCCTCAATTTCTTTATATGTAAAATGGGGATAATATCTTCACTGGACTATAAGAAGAAGCAAAATAAAATTACAGATGTGAATATAATTTTCAACAGTGAAATAACACAAAAGTAATAATTCAATGGACTATTCTCTAGGCAAACATAATGTTTGCTAAAAACTAAATATAAAGTCAATGCTAAACAGAATCAGTTGGAAAATAAGCACTGCAAGGAATACAAGTCACTGTCATCTAAGCAGGCAATTTTGAGAGACAGTATTATTTCGTACTTGTTCTTGTCTCAATTCGGCGAATGGCAGCTGATTCTGGCAACCAAGATGACAAGCATATTGCTCATCAGATTGGGAATATGCTTCTGTACATGCTGTAAGAAAAAAAAAGGTCAAATTATTCTGAAAAGAAAGAAAAATAAAGGGAAAAGACAAATAAAGAAAAGGATTTGGCATTTTACAAAGAAATTTCTTATACTTAATAAGAGTTTCATCAATCTGAACTTCCAAATTTGGTAACAGCAAGAAATACATTATTTTATTAGAACTCTATATTGTCTCCCTCTGAAAAGTCCAATGTTCCATGTATAAATCTAATCATTACATACCAGGACTTGGGCTCTCTGATGACATGTGTGTAAGGAAATCCTCATAGCTAAGGTTTATGGAGTGGGTAGAGCACTGGACTGGCACGTTGAAGATGCCATTAACAGTCTGGCTCTGTCATTTGCTAGCTGTGTATGTGACCTGGGCTGAGCTGTTTAACCTCTGACTATTGATTTCTCTGACTAAAACAGAGATCACCTACTACAGCGGGTTGACTGAAATCATTTATGTTAGGGATTTACACAATTATATGGTATTATTGTTACAACTGGGTCACTCAGTTGAGAGGCAAAGGATATTCACATGGCAAGGGGAAAATATGACAAAGTAACCAGTTTAAACTCTAAATTCTAAGAAAACTGAACAGGAAAAAATTTTTTTTGGAGAGGTTTTTGCTATAGGGCGTGTGTGCTTGCCAGAAAGACAGAGAGAGAGACAGGGAGACAGAAAGCGAGAAATCACCCTACGGGGGGATGACCACACTGTAATCCCTTCTCGTCCATTCTCCTCTTGGGATATTGGGCACGCACGCACATGTGCCCATTGTGAGTTTAAGCCACTGGGTTTGGGAATCGAGCCATGGTGGACTACACGGGAGTCCAGCGATGTAGCCTTTATGCCATCTGCTGGTCGGGAACTAGAAAATTCTTAAGCCAGTGATTCTAAAATTGAAGTAGATCTCTTCCAAATATATTCTCTTCATCTAGATCAGTAAAGCCATTGCTTTCTTGTATAATACTTTGCTATTATTAATACAATCATTTTATTTTTCTTCCCAATTCAGTAATGCATTTATGATATAATTCTCATAGGTGCAAGATAATAAACTGAACAGCTTTATGCACATATAAAGATAGTCATTTAGAAGACTGAACCATACAAATAAGGTGATGATGGGACCAGCAGTTGCCGTAATAGCTATGTTGCTGGACTCACATGTAGTCAACCATAGTTTGAGTCCTGGACCCGGTGGCTTAAACTCATGCCAGGCGTGTGTGTGTGCCTAAGATCCCGAGAAAAAAATGGAGGAGAAGGGATTGCGGCGTGGCCATCCCCAGGTGGGGATTGATTTCTCTCTTTCTGTCTCTCTCTGTCTTTCTGGTGAGTGCATGCACCCTACAGCAAAAACCTCTCCAAATAAGGTGATGATATCACAGAAAACAGAAGGTGAACCACAACAGGGGAAAAGGGGGTCTTCTGCTACACTGAATAAACAGTATAAAGAATGGAGAATATTTTACTACAGTTCTTTAAAAGCTTAATGTTAATTGTGTCTTGATTATAGATTTCTTTGATTAAACACATCTCTTTCAGCAAAAGGTAAGAACAGTGGCTTAAAAGATGGCAAAGTCTCTGGTTACTTTTTACTGGGATGACTAACAAAGAAGACACTATTAAAAATGGAGTTAAAGGTCTAACTCAGTACAAAACCTGGAGCTAAGTCAACTAACCTATGATTGGAAGGCTTAGGAAAACTATACTATCTGTGAAAAGGTAGTGATATATTACAAGTAGGGTAATTACTACTGCATTTGTCTAAACAGAATGCTTGGTTAAACAAAGGTGTCCTAAAACAGAATGCTTGGTTAAACAAAGGTGTCCTACCCATAGTACAAAGTAAACACTGTCGTAGTGAACAGATGAAACTTAAACCCCATGAAATTTCTAGCAGCAGTTACTCAAAACTCTAAATTCATAGTAATTACAATATGCTGGATGACTAGTTTAAACAGCATGCTTACAATTTCCTAAGGAAAGTATATAAAAAGCATAACACAACACAAAGAAAACACCATTAGCAAGCATCTTACCGGATTCACATTCCAATTTGGTCCGATTTAAATCAATTCCATCATCCACAAACTGACAAATTGAAAACAGTCTGCAACCTCTCTGACATGCATACAACTCCTCTTCCTAGGGAGTTTGAGAATAGGGAGGATTACCAAAAAATAGTTACTTATCTCTCAGGGGGAAAAAAAAGGTCAAGAAGGAAGCAAAGTTAGTAGGGTTTATTATAAACCATCCAATAAATTTTATAACTGAAAAGGAAAAAAATGATAGGAGTCAGGTAATACCGAAGACATTTGCCATATAAAGAGGTTTGCCTCCTTATTTTAAAAGCACTATCAAGAAAAAAGCCTAGTGAGTAAAAGCGCTGCCCTTTCTCCATATTCTCTGGTCACAATCGGTGGGGGAAAAAACTGACAAAAAAAAAAAAAAATAAAAGTGACATAATCCGAACTTTTAATACAGGTAGAAAGGAGTAAGCAGATGCCCCAGGACTGATGGCATATTTCTTTCACATCCTGGTATCTATAAATCGCCAAGTTTATCAGGAAGTTTCATGACCAGTTTCCCAGGAAATGGTGACTAAGGCCCTGACAGAGTGAGGTATACACCTATAAAAATGTTTATATGAAAGGATTTTTAAAACCTGGCTTACTACAACTAAAAACACAAGAGCAGCAAGAGTGACATGTGGGTATGGCAATTAGCCAGACCCAGACGAGACCTTTTTTAAGTGAGTGACTACACAAATTTCCGTATCTACTTCTGTTTTCTCATCATTAAAGGAGACAAAAGCTATTAGTTGTCTCCAAATCCTTCATTATTCCTGGCATAATGCCTGGGACAAGGACGGTGCTTAATAAGTGCTAGTAGTGTTAATCTCAATGAATTTTTTAAAATAGAAAACAATAATTATATGCACCATTGTATATGTGTGGGAGCTCAAGGTAGGAAGGATATATAATTATTCATTATTAGAAATATTAACTGCTTAATAAGACTGATAGCAATGTCTTCAACAAGGTTTTTCATATATATATATATATATAGATAGATAGATACATATCTATCTATATATATAATTATTTAAAACAACCTAGTGCATTTAGGGGAGTCCCCTCAACTTACTGTGTGATCCATTGTGAACAAAGGCAGGTACCTAATAAGGGAATAGCATGTGCACATACCAATTAACAACCAATGGTATACAGAGGTATAGATTTCTTCTAGCAGAAGAATTAGTAAAATTTATGCAACAGCAAGTATCCATTAAAAGGAGGTGGCTGCAGTTTTATACTAATTAGGCTTTCTCATACAACTCTTCAGGTGGCAAATTTTTGGAACTTAGTTTTAACTGCATTAAGGTGAAACTGAAAAACTTTTAACAGTTAAGATAAATTGCATTCCTTCGTAGGTTTTGCAAGCTTTGTAAAACAATGAAAGAATTCTCTTACAGGAACCAGCAGGTGACGTGGTGGTTTGTACAATGGACTCCCATATGGCTGATAATGGTTCGAGTCCTGGACCTACCTGGTGGCTTGCTTTTTCACTTTCCCCCTTTTTTTCCATCAAATTAAAAACAAAACAAAACAATAACATTAAATAAGTCTTTAAAACAAGAATTCTCTTATGTCTTTTCAGCACTATGTATTTCCTGATGTTGCACAAAGAAAGCATGATCTTATTGGCATTAGTGATTCCACATGCCATTTCATTTTCAAATAAGCTTTCTTTTGTTAAAACAACCCAATGAGCCACTTTGCAAAACTGTAAGGCATGCTGTAAATAGCCAGGGTTCAAGACTCAGCCCTGGTTTAAAGCTCAGCCTCTCCACTTATATGTTTAACCTTGAGCAAGTTACTTAAGCTCTCTGAGCCTGTTTCCTTAGTTGTAAAATGAAGACAATTTTGTGCATGTGCCTGCATGATAGAGGACACATGTGCTTGCCAGAGAGAGACAGAGAGAAAGGGAGAAGAGAAAACACCTCCCATGGCGAATGGTCATGCCACAATCCTTTCTCCTCCATCTCCCTTCTCTTTCTCTTTCCTTTCAGGGTTTTGAGAATGTACACACAGGTATAGCCCACAGCAAAAGTCTCTTTAAAAAAAAAAAAAAAAAAAAAGCGACCAGAGTTAACGTAATGGCTATGTTGCAGGAATTCCACGTAGCCGACAGTGATTCGAGTCCCGGACCCGGTGGCTTAAATTCATGCCGGGCGCGTGTGCGTGCGTGCCCAAGATCCTGAGAGGAGAATGGAGGAGAAGGGATTGCGGCGTGGCCATCCCCCCTGGGGGGTGATCTCTCGCTTTCTGTCTGTCTGGCAAGCGCACGCGCCCTATAGCAAAAAACTCTCCAAAAAACAAAACAAAACAAAACAACAAAATGCAGGTTTGGAACTGCTCAGGGAGGCTAGGCTTTTTAGCAAAAAAAAGCTGTCTGTACTTATTTTGTGCATGGCAATAAAGCTCTACTTTCCTTTATCACACGTGTACCTACAGTTTGCTTTGTAATGCACAAATGAGGAAACTTGGCTTGAATTTGGTAATGCAAGTTAAATATTTCATGTTCTACGTATCCCAAATTACTGACAAGCTTACATGAAATATATTTCCTTTGATTTAGAGCACAAGGAAATGGTATTTCCCACCATAATGAATATTTCCAGTCAAGTAGTTAGAAACTCCCTCGACTGATACTATCTATAGCTTTTATATTCATTTTCTGATCCTCAATTAAGTCAAGTTAACTACTCTCGCATTATTGAGACTACTAATACTATATGTGTATCATAGTTTTACAACACATCACAAAGAAATAACCATCTGTCACTGTGTTAGGCAGTGTACTAAAAGTGCAACATGTATTTTCTTTCATCTTCACGCTAGCTGTGCAAGGTGTGATGTTTGTCGCTCTGTCTGTACACATGACAAAATGAGCTTACAAGTGAAGTGATAACCTACGACACGCAGATAGTAAAGAAGAGCTGGGAATAGAACCCAGGTTTGTATGGTTCCAAATCTAACCTCTGTTAAAAAATGACTAGGCTAGCTCTAATTAGTTTTGTTATTAACATGGCTTCTTTTGTACTTGAACCCAGACAAATCATGCGATTTGAGGAAAGTTAAAGGATAAAATAGTAATTTCAAAATAACTACTTACAGACGGGGAAAACATTCTATTTCTTGCAACAAATAATTAATTCTGAAAAAAAGTCATTAAAATGAGATTTCTATCTGCCCGCACAAATATCAGACCAAAACAGGCTATGTGAGTTTGTAAATTCAGCCAGTTTTTTATAATACACACTGCTTTTTCCTGAACTGCAAAATATAATACAAAGGAGAACCAACAAAATTCAGTGACATAAATAAAAAAGTTAAATGTTTTAATATAAATTTATTAATAGGAGGCAATACATATTGGGGGCTGGCAGGTGGTGTGGTGATTAATGGTACTGAACTCCCACATAACCGACCCCAGTTCAAGCTGCGGACCTGGTAGCTTGCTTTATCACTTTCTCTCTGTCTCTTACTCTGTCCCTCTCTGGTCAACTTTAAATAAATAAATGAATGAATGAATAAATAAAGTTAAATAAACTGATTCTAAAAAAAAAAAAAAAAAAAAAGGGAAAAAATAAATAAAAATAAAAAAAATGATTCTAAAAAAAAAAAAAAAAAAAAAAGAGGCAATACATATAGGAAGTTTAGGGCTGAATTCTTACTCTCCTAATTAATTGGCTACCTGATGGGGGCAAGTCAATCTTTCAGAACACCAATTTCCTCAACTGTAAAACCATGCTTTGGAGGTTTGTTGCAAGAATTAGGATAACGGTATGATAAATCCCTTATCATACTGACTAAAAGAGAGTAGACTGTCCATATGTTTTAAGTCCATGACATACAGAGTCAGATTATTTGGAGAGTTCTTGGTAAGAACAGTTTAAAAAAAAAAAATGACTTATAGGCATCATACCAATTGATGAGAAAATAGTGTACATTATAAAAGTACCTAAAATTTCTAGGAATGTAAATCCTTTACGTTATTTAATTATTCTCCCAGCATTCTGGTTCACACTATAAATTTGCTAAGAAAATCTCGAAAAAGAAAACAAACGAACATGAAGACAATACAAAAATAAGACTCGGACCAATTCCAAGCCAAATCATTGACTTCAGTCCAGAAGCCAGAATTTATTTCTCTCTCAACGTCTATGTTAATCTCTGATTCTGAAAAATCTGGGAACGACCCTTCTCACACTTCTTTTTAAACTGACAACACTCATGCAATGTAAAATGCAGCAGTAAACAAAATGTGGGAAGTGACAGCGATCAGAACTTTTCATTTCTAAGACCTGAAAACACTTGTCCACATCATCATCCTACATGCCATGTAAACGTCACTGGAATAGCCTTGATAGCCACTGCAGTTCATGAAAGGGCACACAGACAATAGGGCAAAAACAAGGAAAAAAGATCTGCCACACCAGCCAAAGCTCTCATAAAGCAAGACAGAGGCGACAAATTACAAACGGGAAGGGTGTGGGGAGAGTCACCAAGCAATTCCTCCTCCTGAATAAACACATTTCTTAAGCAAAAAGCCACGTGAGAAGGACGGAATTAAAAGGAAGGCAGCAGCTGCTGAGGTGGGGGACAGGGAGAGAGCGTAGAGTCCCGCCTCTCCGTAAGCTGTGACCCCCCGCCCCTCCCGAGGGTGGCCTGCTTTCTTCACCCACTCCACGAATTCCTTCTCCTCTACCCTGAGTAATGAGTGTGTAGAGGCAGGACCCTCACTGCTTCTCCTCTAAGACACTCCAGTGCCTGGTGGCAGCGTCCTGCCCACGTAACTCAACAAAGGCGAGAGCCCTCGGTGCGTCCCACGACTTCTAGGGCTGACCACCGTGCGCCTGTGCCCTCGGTAGACCGCGCCCCTGGCCCAGAAAGACGCTCAGTAATCCAGGGTTCCGAATGACCCCCGTGGGCTCGCGGACCTGCGCCTTCCACCCAGCCCTCCCTCACACTCCCTGAAAGTGGGGACCCGCCCTAATTGCCCCCATTCTCCTCCCCAGGACTGCCGGGTTGCCCCGCGGCCCCGACGCTGCCAGAGACAAGGGATGGTGTCTTTCTCATCTCGGTTCTCCAGCCTATCACAAGGAAGGGCAGTGCAAACTTCCGGTAATGACAGCAGGAACGGGGTGCAGGCAAGATCGGGGAGCAAAACAGGAGCGACACAGGTGGGAGGTAGTGGTCGAAGGGCAGTTTCAACCGCCAGCTTCCCAGAGCCGACGTGGCTGTGAGGAGCAGAGAGAGAGTCAGCAGGGAAGGGAGGTAGCCCGGGTCGCACGGGCCCTACCTTGGGGTAGGTGTGCAAGGGGTAGGTCAACTGACAGGCCCGGTGGCAAGACGCCGTATCACCCAAGACCGAGTCAAAAGCTTCAGCCGAAGCGGTCCCTGAACCTCCGGCCAGGGCCATGGTCAGCAGCAGCAGCGGCGGAAGCCCCCGTTGGGCCCTAACCCAGAGGCTCCCCTTCGGCGCCGCCATTTTGTTCCCCTCTGTCACAGCGGCTCGGCTTGTTGCTGTTTTCTTTTCAGGGTTTCCTCCTCCTTCCGGGGCCAGCCTCGCTCCTAGCCCCGCGGGTCGCTGCTTCCGCCTCCGCCGTCGTCTAGCCCCGCCCCGCCCCGCCCGAAATTGCAGCCTCGGGCCCCTCCTCCGGGACTCCCAGCGTCTCCCAGGCTGCGCTGAGGCGGGAGATCCAACCATCGCGAGGATTAGCGAGGCCCGGGGCAGGCTGGGACATGTAGTTCTCCGCGGCTGGAGGCGCACGGTACTGCCGAGAAAGTTGGTCTCGGAGGACTACAGTGCCTTGTGCGCGCCCGCCGCCCGCTCCCTTCGCAGTGCATTCTGGGGAGTGTGGTTCGTAGTGGACCGTAGGTGCGCCGCCTCGCTTCCGATGAGCCACTCGCTGGGAGGAAGCTTCGTTTAGTACCCACGCTCGCTGTTGGTTAGGGGACCTTACAGGGTGAGCCCAGCTCCTCCCGGGACTGCTCTCCCTGGTGGGTCTCACGGCAGATCGCGTGGGTGCCCCTTCTGGGCTCTCGAGTGCTGGGACCAGAGGAAGATGGTGTTTCCCTTTGCTCCGGGATCCCTGGCATGACAGTTGGTTCGGGTCCTCTGACACCCCCTCCCTGCCCCCAGCTGTTGCCCCTGGGGTGGCTGCTTGTTGTGCGGACTCCTTGCAGAGGTTTAGCCTTGGTGGTTGATTGCTGCTTGCTAAGATACCCTTTAGGATTGTGGTCGAGGTGGGGTAGTTGTTAAAAGCGCTTCATTGAGTTCAGTGAAATCCTACCCGTGCCCCAAGTTGGAAAGGGGTTTGGAAGTCACCAGGTTCAACCCCGGGGCCAGTATTGGAATCCCCTTTCAGTGCGCACTTCTAGGCACCTCCTAACTCAGTAAGTAGACCCATCATATTATAATATATAGAGTTTCAGTTCTCAGGAAGCATTCTCTTTTCCTAGAGGAATTCTTGAAAGTTCCACCCAGGGGGCTCCATAATTCAGGAATGCAATTCAGAGAACCCAATTTCACCTTGGGGAATACACGTCACAACAGTCTTGGTGGAATGTTACAATCTGCCCTCTTTATTGAGCAGAATAAGCCTGTGAAGGTAGTCCGAGTCCTCTAACGATGGATAAATACGTCATTCGAACGCCTAGAATCCAGAATTCCCCTCAGAAGAAAGATGCTGGAGGGAAGATTTACAAGCAGGCTACTATTGAATCTCTGAAGGTGAGAGGGGATTTGGGACTAGGGATTTTGTGCAAAGGACAGCGACAGCAAGGAGTTGCCGAGGGGTTCTATTATATAAGATCTATGAATTGTTTCTTTGCCTTCTGGCAAGTGTTACTTGGCCACTCCTTTATTTCCCGCATACCTGTACAGACTTCTGTTTATCAATTCTGGCACCTCTGCTACACTCTTCTAATGACAGCATTCTGGCTTTATAGTGTATTTGCTAACTGGCACGACAAGTCTTCTTGGTTATTAATTTTTCTTTTTTCTTTTTCTTTTTCTTTTTTTGCAAAATGTTCCAGTGTTAAGAATGTCAAAGTACAGGGCCAGCAGGTGGCATAGGGGTTAAGGCGCTGGACTTCCACATGGCAGACCACGGTTTGAGTCCTGGACCTCGTGGCTTGCTTTCTCACTTTCCGTTTCTCACTGTCTCTCTGGTCTAATTAAAAACCATAATAATAATGAAATAAAATAAATAATTATTTTAAAAAAAGAATGTTAAAGTACCAAATACGAGTCTCTATAGCCTGTACAAACTCAAAGGGGATGGGTGATGATGCTACACTCTTTATCTTAATTTGCTAGACCTGTATCACATGGCCTCCACAACTAAATCCGAGACTGGCAAAGATATTCTTTCCATGGACTGTTTGCTACTGCAAACTTAGTCCTATTTCTGTTAGCAAAAAAGTGAAAGGAATAGATACAATGAATCAATGAACATGAGTACCCAATAAATGCTGAAGTAATTATTTCACTAAAACAAAACAAATCAACTTGTAATTAATTAGTCCTCTTTGTTATCTTGAACCTCTCCTACATGTCTGACTTTTTCTTTTGTTTCCATTATTGGCTCCTTTTCCTCCACTACATTAATGTTTGTGGTCCCCAGGGCTCTGTCACCTTTTATGCATTTGGCCAGGGTGACCTTATTCATTTCAAGGATTTCTATGCTGACTGCAACCGAATCTGCACCTCCAGCCTAGATTTCTGAAGGTGAGAGGAGGATCTGGGGCTAGAGAAAAATGAGTAAAAAAGCTATGATAGAAAGGCAGCGTTTTGAGTACTCACACACTCAGATGGACTTCCTTTGCGGATGTTCCACATGCTGGCCAAACCCAGATCAGAAAGGAAGTATTAACAGAAGCCCCGAGGTCTAGGTCTTACAGTGAAATTGGTGATCTTCAGAAGTCATTCCTTTCTCTAGGACCTCAGTTTCCTCACCTAAAATATAGAGATTGAATTATATCAGAGTTTCTTCAAGGGAGTGCTGTTGTCATTTGGGGCCAGATAATTTTTAACTATTTGGAGCTGTCTTGTTTAGAATCCTTGTCTGTCAGATGCTAAATACCAAAAAGTACTCCCATGGTAATATCCAGAAATGCCCTCACATATTTCCAGACGGCCATTGTTTAAGACCTACTGAAGCCTAGATCATCTTTTAAAAAAAAATTTTATCATTATCATGATTATTTTTAAATTACTACAGGGCATATGCACTCACTAGAGAGAGAGAAAGAAAGAGAGAAAGAGAGAAAGTGAGAAGCAAGCCTCCAGGTCTGGGACTTGAACCACAGTTGGCCGTTTGGGAGTCCAGCACCTTTAACCACCAAGCTACCTGCCAGCCCCCCTCTTTTTAAAAAAATTTATTTCTAATTATCATTATGATTCTTAAAATTCCCTAGATCATCTTTTTTTAAAAAATATTTATTTTAATTTTATTTATTCGTTCATTTATTTTAATTTGACCAGAGAGAGACAGAGAGAGACAGAGAGAGAGAGAGAGAGAGAGAACAAGCAAGCCACCAGGTCTGGGACTCAAAACCATGGTCAGTCATGTGGGAATGTCCAGAGCCTTAACCACCATGCCACCTGCTGGCCCCCCCTAGATCATCTTTAAAGTTTGTTCTAGTCTTGCAGTTCTGTGAGTTCATAGAAGATATTCAAGTTTTTCAACTATCTCTATTTCATCAGAATATTCACAACTAATTATAGAAGCAATATCCCTCACTTTCAGTGAGGGTTCATAATATCAGGAAGAAAAAGGAAAAGGAGGGGGGATAGCAAATTAAACTACACATACACTCACCTACAGCTCCCAGATTGGAACTTACCCTCTTCCCACTCCTTCTTTCTGTGTCTCAGTTGAGGATCACTAAGTGTGACGATGAACATAAGTGATGTGAATTATGGAATCAGAATAAACAAGCATCCCCCTACATACATTAGTTTTTCTTCTAAACCTCTTCCTTATTCTCCTACATTTACTTTCATATCATATACCAAATCACAGAATAGAAACCTAAGAAACATCCTTAACTCTCATTCCTTAGATCTGTATTCACTTCTGCTTCCTCAAAATCTTTCTTGTCCATACTTACATCTCCCACTTTAAATTCCGAATCTTATTTCTCTCTTAGAGCAGCGCTATAGTCTGTTGACTTATTTCCCTGGCCTTGGCATCCCCATCATTCTCCCTCCATGCTCATGCCAGAGAAATAGGTCGAAAGGGGAAAAGAAAATTTGGTCAGGTTACCTCCCTGCCTAACTCTTCAGTAATTTCTCATTACCTTTCAATAAAGAGGTCCTTTCTTTTTTTTAAAAAAGAATGATTTAACTTTATTTATTTATTTAAATTTGACCAGAGAGGGACAGAGAGAGAGAGAGAAAGTGAGAGAGCAAGCTGCCAGGTCCAGGGCTCGAATCATGGTCAGCCATGTGGGAATCCAGCACCCCTAGCCACCATGCCACTTTTCAGCCCCAAGACCTCCTTTCTTTAGACAGCACTTAGGCCTTCCACAACCTGTACCTGCCTTCTTCCTTCCCTGCCCCTCTTATTATTTATACCCCATCCAATGTCAAGCACTCACAACTCCCCAGAGATGCTGTGCTCTTTCATACCTCTGTGCTCTTGGATATGCTATCCTGTGTGCCCATAATGCCTTTACCCTCTTGTCCTGGAGGCAATATAGTGTAGTAATTAATACAGGGGCCATGAGGTGGTGTGGCAATTAAAGGCACTGGACTCTCCCATGGCCAACTGCAGTTCAAGTCCCGGACCTGGTGGCTTGTTTTCTCTTTCTCTGGTCAAATTAAAAAATAATAACAATAACAAATGAAATGAAATATTTCTTTAATTTAAAAAAAAAAAGAAAAAAATTAAGACTCGGAGACAAAACTGACTATGTTAAATCCCTCTCTGCCACTTATATCCTGTGACTTTGGGCAAGTTCTTTAACCTCTCTGTGCCTCTCCTCATCTATAAAAGGGGGATTAATAATAACACTTATTTGTAAGGTCCTACAAAGTTTGAGTGAGACATTATAATTAAAGCGCTTGGAGCAGAGCTTTGTGTATATTATGTATTATGCAGTATTTCCTTTACTGTTTTTATTATTACTTTATGAAATTCCATTTGTTCCCTGTGAGCTAGCTCAAGTCTTCTCTCCTATGTGGCCTTTCCTGACCACTATTTTCGCCCCCAGATAGAGCGAGTCTAATCACTCCTTTTCTCAGCCATCCCTGTGCCTTACACATGCCCGTATCATTGCACTTACTTGTTTTATATTATGGTTGTTTCTTTACAAGCCTGTGCCCTGCTCTACTCTGAGTTTCTTGAAAGGCTGTGGCTTATTGATTCATGTCCTCAGCACCTGGCACAGCGGTTGGCATATTGTTGGCCACTTGACATTTTCCTAAATGACCAAACGGACTAAAACTCTGAAAACCTTGGCATGGTTATAGACCTTTCCCGTTCTGTCCCAGTGGGTCTCGTCTCATCGCTACGGCCCCTCCTCTTACATGAATGCATCCTTATCACACCCCATTTTCTTGCTGTTCTTCATATAAACTTTTTTTGACTTGCCATCACTGGTCCCTTTTCCTGGAAAGCTCTTCTCTTTCTTTTTACAACAAATTCCTATTCATTCATCAACCCACTCAAGAACCACTTTCCCTGTGAATCCTAGATTATATGAGTACAGGGATTCCCTCCTTGAGTACAGGGGACGTGAGTATTTTATTTACCTCTGTGTCTTTAGAGCTACCACAGTGACTGGCACATATTCAGTGGTCAGTAAATATTTGTTAAGTAAATGAATGTTGAAATACTTTCTAGATCCTTTAGCAGAGTTAATCCTTCTCAGGACACTCTTAGTACTTGACTCAAATAAACTGTCATAGCACTTACCTTACTGTATTGTCATTCTCTTATTCCTTGTAGTTTCCTCCAATCCACTATGAAGGCTGAAGCCTGGAACTGTAGTATCTTTTTTTTTTTTTTTTAATAATAATAAGTCCTGGCATATTTTTTAAAAAAATAATTATTTTATTTATTTATTTATTTATTTATTTTTATTTAGTTTGACCAGAGAGAGACAGAGGGTAACAGTGAGAAAGAGAGGAAGTGAGAAAGTAAGCCACCAGATTCAGGACTTTAGCCCTGGTCGGCCATGTGGGAATGTCCAGCGCCTTAACCACCACACCACCCACTGGTCCCTGGAATTGTAGTATCTTAATTCCAATTCTGCTCCAAGGCCCTATCACAGTGCCTGCTACATTGTAGGTAAAATTTATTGACCACAATAGTCATTGTTATTTGGGCATGTCCTTATAAGGTTTTTATAGTAAACTCTTTTGTGAAACAGCTTTATGATGGCTTTATTAATGTCTATTAATTTATTTATCACCGGGCCCAGCAGATAGTGAGGTGGTTGAGGTATTGGACTCCTACATGGCCAACTGTGGTTTCTCTCCTGGATCCAGTGGCTTACTTTCTCACTTTGTCTCTCTCTGTCACTCACTAGTGAGCGAAATAAATTAAATAAATAATTCTTGAAAAAATTTATTTGCCCAAAATCCTGGGAGCAGAATGGAGAAGGAATGGCAGTGTGGTCATCCCCTGTGGGCAGCAATTTCTTGCTTTCTATCTCTATCTTTCCACTGAGCTCACACACCAATAGTAAAAATCTCTCTTTAAAATAACCACATTGGGGGCCAGCAAGGGGCGTGGTGGTTAAGGCGTTGGACATTCCCACATGGCCAACCACGGGTCAAGGCCCGGACTTGGTGACTTGCTTTCTCACTTTCCCTATCTCTTTCTGTGTCTCTCTCTGGTCAAAATTAAAATATATGAATGAGTAAATAAAATTAAATAAATAATTCTTTTAAAAAATGAAACAAAATACTTTGCCTAAAATACTGATTAGTGTCCAAAATGTTTACAACTTTTGTGAAACCTTTTGTTTATCATTAGTTTGTATATGTAAGTTATCATTATAAATATTACCTGTATTTTTGGTACATACAACTTTATACTTTGAAGCTTGTGTCTGTATATTTGCAACTGAGATTTGTTTTGTCAGAGTTTTCTGAATGAACTGAATAAAGCTTCTGTTGTAGGAAAGAAAAGAAAAAAGGAAACAGCTTTATGCCTAACACTATGCTAGGTACTATCCAGAACGTAAGAGAAATTTAAGATCAAATTATGAGCCCTCTTGGGATTTGCTATAAGGAGATCAAATAATAAATTAAGAATAACACAAAGTTTTATGTGATTTGTTGCAAAATTGTCATATGGAAATAAGGGGCCAGCAGATAGTGTGGAGGTTAAAGCAGCTGGATCCCACATGGCCAACTAGGCAGTTCAAGTCCCAGACCTGGCTGCTTGAAAATCATGTTGAATGGGGACCAGCAGATGGTGTAATGGCTATGTCACTGGACTCCCATGTAGTAGATCATGGTTCGAGGCCGAGACTCAGTGGCTTAAACTCATGCTGGGCACGTGTGTGTGTGTACCCAAGATCCTGAGAGAATGGAAGAAAAGGGATTGCGGTGTGGCCACCCCCCTGGGGGGTGATTTCTTGCTTTCTGTCTCTCTCTCTGTCTTTCTGGCAAGCACATGCATCCTATAGCAAAAACCTCTCCCCCCCAAAAAAAAATCATGTTGGCTTCAGTTTCCTCATCAGTAACATCAGGAATAGCAATACCTAACTTGTAGGATGGTTTTGAGGACTAAATAAACAGGTGCATGTTGAGAGGGCTAGGCGTCATGCCTGGCATGTAGTGAAAGCTGATGTACACGAAAAGAGAGGCTTGTGTGGTGACACCAGAGAGAGGAAGGATGGTGATGTGATGATGGTGATGGTGTGATGGCAGTGATGGCTACTGACATGTACCGAGCCCGTCTCTAAGGACCAGGCGTTGTGTGACTCCTTCCCATGGACTGCCTCTTTCTTTCTTTGAACTTACAGCTTACGTGTAGAACCGGTATAAGCTAATAACAGGTATGAGTCCAAGGTCCAGATTCATGACTTAAGACTTTTTACTCTGCATCAGAATATTTATTCAAACCAATAAATGATGCTACATTGGAACTTTTTTTTTTTTTTTTTTTTTTTTTTTTAAGAAATAAAGTCTGGAATGCAACTCAGAATCGTTCTTCCTTAGTCTCTCAAGTAACTGGGATTACAGGCCTGTGACACAGCTCCTAGATACCAGTTGTCAACTTTTTAAATCTTAGTAGCAACTTTTGTGACATGTCAGCTGTTATCATTTACATTTAACAGATGAAGAATCTAAGGTGCCTAGAGATTAGGTAGCTTGCCTAAACCCATGCATTTATACTTGGCAGAGCTGGGATTTGAACCAGACAATCTAGGGCCACAGTCCTATAGAATGAACTCCTAAAAAAAAAACCCCAAAAAAAAAAAAAAAAAAAAAAAAAAAAGTGGTTTCTGATTGCCAAGCTGAGGAGGTCTAAGAATCTTGGAGTATTAGAACCATTGTACTTCTGTTATCAGTATATTCCAAGTAATTTTGCCATAGCCTTATCACATTCAATAAAAGTGACACTCAATAGAGCTTATGTAGTGTACTTTTATAAATGGTAAAGGTTAATTTGGTTAATCTCTTCTTACTCCCCTGAAGGGGGAGTGATCTCTTCTGTTGATTGCAAGAAGAGATTTTTCTTTTATTATTACAAGCTCCTAGAATATGCTAATTCTTTCAGGTTTAGCACTTCTTTCCTTTGTGCAGTTGACTAGCCCAATATGTTGTCCTGGGCCCCCACCAGTGGAATGGTGCCCACATTATTGCATGAGTGAATCATTTTCCCTAATTGGTTTGGTCAAACTTAGTATTTCAGCTCTCCACAACTTTAAGACCAGACAGTATAGTGGAGAGTACACCTTCTTTCTGATGATAACTGTTCTACTGCTCATCGTAGCTTTCTCATTGATAACTTTGTGTTTTGTGTTCATCTCATTGGTTCCTCTTCATAATACAGGTAAGAATTGAAGTGCATTTTCAGGTTCCTATTTACACAGATAAAAGGAAATCTTTCTTTGATATACATACAGAATTCATTTGCTCTGTTATTGTTATTTTTCATATTTCTGTCCTAAAATTTCATATCTGAAACCTGTACTGTACTTAGGCCTTGATGGTAGAAATAATTTTGTTTAATCACACCCACCATGCACTGGAAATAAATCAGTTGCTCTGACCCCAATGGTCAGGTGGGGAAGGCAGCCTCATTGACAGGTACTTGCAGAAAGCACAGGTGCAGTAGTAGGAGTCTGTACAGGTTGCAAGGGGACCCAAAGGGGAACATGTCAAGTGTAGCGAGGTAGGAGAGGCTTCATTCATAGAGGAAGGGGTGCTTGAAGAGACTCTTAAAAAATAAATAGGTGGGGAGCAGCAGATAGTGTAATGGTTATGTTGCTGGACTCCCACATGGCTGACTATGGTTCAAGTCCTAAACCTGGAGGCTTCAAAATCATGTCGTGTGTGTGTGTGTGTGTATGTGCCCAAAATCCCAGGAGGAGAGTGGAAGAGAAGAGACTGATGTGGTCATCCCCCCGGGGGATGATTTTTTGCCTTCTGTCTTTCTGTCTCTGTCTCTTTGCTGAGTGCATGAGCCCTATAGCAAAAATCTCTCCAAAAAAAAAAAAAATTAGGTGTTTGTCAGGTCTACATAGGAGGCCAAGAAAAAACATTGCAGGCAAAGACTGTGGAGTACTGGGACCAACAGTTGGCGTAATGGCCATGTCGCTGGACTCCCATATAGTTGACCGTGGTTCAAGTCCTGGACCCAGTGGCTTGAACTCATGCTGGGAGTGTGCGTGCATACCCAAAATCCCGAGAAGAGAATGGAGGAGAAGGGATTGCAGTGTGGCCATCCCCTGTGGGAGATTATTTCTTGCTTTCTGTCTCTCTGTCTCTCTCTGTCTTTCTGGCCAGCACACATGCCCTATAGCAAAAACTTCTAAAAAACAAAACAAAACCCAAAAAAAGACTGTGGAGTACTTTGATTCATTCCTTTAGGAAGCTGCAAATTGCTTGCTGTATCTGGAGCAAACACTGAGACTGAAGAGGATGTCAGGAACTGAGTCACAGAAGGCCTTTTCTGACATTTGGATGTTATGACATGACAGTTTGGGCTGTTTCATGGGTTGGAATGACCTGACATAGAACTCCTAGTGTGATACAAACATTTAAAAGTGCTGGATAAAAATCTCCAGTACAGGGCCAGCCATGGTGTGGTGGTTAAGGTGGCTGGATCCCACATGGCTGACAGCATGGCTCGAGGTCCAGAACTGGTGGCTTGAAAAATACGGGCAAATGGGTGTGGCTGCCCAGAATCCCTAAAGCAGAATGGAGGAAAAAGGATTGTGATGTAGCCAGCCCTGTTAGGAGGTGCTTTCTTACTTTTCCTCTCTTTCTCTCTCTCTTTCACTGTCTCTCTCTGGTGAGTGCAGATACCCTATAATAACAACCACACCAAAAAAATCTCCAGCCCACCTTAGTACTACTTAAGTGTTGTGTGCAGGGTGCTGGTTCCCACATGGCCAGCAGTGGTTTGAATCCTATCCCTGGTGGGTTGAAAACATGCCAGGGGGCCAGCTGTGGTGTGGTAGTTCAGGCATCTGGATCCCACCACATAGCTACTTGCACTGAGTCCTGGACCAAGTGGTTTGAAAAACACAGGTGTGTATGTGTGCACACACACGTACCCAAAATCCCAAGGGTGAGAGAGATGGAAGAGAAGGGATTATGATGTGGTCATCCCCTGGGGAGGAAGAGTGGTGTTACTTTTTATTTTTTATTTTTTTAGGTTTTTGCCATAGAGCACATGTGCTCGCAGGAGAAAGACAGAGAGACAGAGAAAGTGAGAAATCATACCCTAGAGAGGTTGGCCATGCTGCAATCCCTTCTGATCTGTTCTCTTGGGATTTTGGGGCACACACATACACAAATGTGCCTGATGTGATTTTTAAGCGACCAGGTCCAGGGCTCAAACTGTGGTCAGCCATGTGGGAGTCCAGTGTTTTAACCATCACCTACTGGCTCCTCTCAAAATTTTTAAAAATGAAAAGAAAGGGCTGGGACCAGCAGTTGGCATAATGGCTATGTCACTGGACTTCCATGTAGCCAACCATGGTTCAAGTCCCTGGTGGCTTAAACTCACACTGGACGTGTGTGTGTGTGCGTGCCCAGGATCCCGAGAGGAGAATGGAGGAGAAG
>NW_006159739.1:11541-19903 GCF_000334495.1 Tupaia belangeri chinensis | reverse complement strand
GGGGAACGTATGTGCCCTATAGAAAAAACCTCCCAAAAAAAAAAAAAAAAAAAAAAAGAAAGAAAGAAAATGAAGGGCTAACAAATGGTGTGGAGGTTAAGGCACTGTAGTCTATGTGGCTGGCTGCACAGTTTGAATCTCAACTCAGCAGAAAGTCACGCCGGGCATGTGTGCGTGCATACCCCCCAAAAAAATCCTAAGAGGACATTGTAGGAGAAGGGATTGTAGTGTGGCCATCCCCCTCAGGAGGCGATTTCTTACTTTTCTTCTCTCTTTCTGTCTCTCTCTGGTGAGTACATGTACCCTGTAGTAAAATCTTAAAAGAAAAAAGAAAGAAAAGAGAAAAAAGAAAAGAAAAGCACTCTGGGCGCATGTGCATGCATGTTCAAAAATCTCAATGCAGTGGAGAAATATAGTAAAACAGAGTGTGTCATGACCACACCCCCTTGGAGCACTCTTTCACACTCTCTCACACTCTTGCTGTCTTTCACCACCCCCACTCTGACTCTCTCTGGGGAGCACACATACCCTATAGCGATTAAAAAAAAAAAAAAGACGTCCACATGACTGCCCAGGGTTTGAGCTCCAGACCCAGAGGCTTGAAAATCATGCTGGGGGACTAGAACAACTGAAAATTTTTCTGCCCAGACTTCACCCTCCGGCCCCCAAGATCTAGCCAGATTAGAGCACCCTCTTTATTCTCTCTGTCTTTCTGGTTTATTTATTATTTTTTTACTTTTAAACTTCTGAGCTCTCTGACACTCTTTTATCTTACAAATTCTTAGCTCTACCCCCCACCCCCAATGACAAGCCAATTACCAGCCATCTACATTTGAGTTCTGAGAGGCCCTTTTTGCATGGCACTAAGGCACCATGCGGTTTTCATTTTCTACTTAAAATTTTTTTGTCCTCTCTTTTTTATTGTTTTTGTCTTTTTTCCCCTCTGTTTTCATTTCCTTTTTTCTTTTATCTTTCTCTACTTTTTGCTCAACCTCTGCATACTGAGTTTCTGGACAGGACTAGGTGCACAGTACCCAAATATCTGAATACTTTGAGAGTCAAAGTAATCCTCAATTTCCATGGAATCTGCTGCTCAAAGAGAGAAAAATGGTACTGCTTAGAGATTGCAGATGACCTCTTCCTGCAGACTTCTGAATTCTCAGATTTAACTCCAAACACTAGGAAAAAAACATATAATCCATCGGATGACCAGAAACCACCACAAGGCACAAGAAATAGGAGAAACCAGAAAAAATCTCTCCCCTAAGGGAAAAGAATAACTCCTCATCCTCCACAGACAACGCAAGCGGACTTGTGGAAATGTCAGATAAAGAATTTGGAATATTTATAGTGACAAAGCTAACGGAGATGCAAGAGACAACAAACTCTAGAAGATGCAGTAGAAAAGAGACAATGAGTTCCAGGAGGAGAGGAAATTCTTGCATGATCTGAAAGAGGAAATACACACCATAAAAAAAAAATCAAACTGAATTGTTAGAGATGAAGGCTGTAATACAGGAAATCAAAACCTCCCTTGAAAGTATTAAAAGCAAATTAGATCAGGCAGAAGATTGATGTAGAAGATAGAACCTCTGACTTAGAAAACTTCATCAAAAAGACTGATAAAATAACCCCAAAAATAGGAATAATATACAAGTAATATTAGATACCATTAAACACCCAATCTTCTGGATAATCAGTATCCCAGAAGGTGAAGAAGCTAATAAGAGCTTTGATAATCCATTTCATGAAATACTGGAAGAAAACTTTCCAAACCTAGAGAGGCATTCAGATATCCAGACCTAAGAAATACAAAGGACCCTACATAGAGTTAATCCAAGAAGATTTTCTCCAAGGCACATCATAGCCAGATTGATCAAAACCACAGAGACAAGGTACTAAACATTGGCAAGAGAGAAACATCAAGTTACCTTGAAAAAAAATCTCATCAGGCTAACATTGGACCTCTCATCGGAAACAATACAAGCAAGGAAAGAATGAGAAAATATATTCAAAGTGTTAAGTGAAAAACAGTTTCAACTGAGAATACTATGCCTGGCAAGATTATCCTTCATATAGAAAGAAAAGACAAGAACATTCTCAGATAAAAAAAACCTGGAAGAATTTACCAATACCAGACAAGCTCTCTGAGAAGTTATGAAGGGAGTGCTATGCCAGGAAAACTAAAGTTGGACACACAGAAATGAAAGTACAAGAAACAACCAAGAGTATGACCAGCCTAACAATAGGGAAAAGTCCGGAGCTTAATGTTAACTTCCTGAATTTAAATGGAAAGATCAGACCACAGTAACACTGCAAATTCAGTAGAAGAGAGATTAATCACATGAGACTGAACTGGTGAAATAGAATTTTATGACTTTTGACTAAAACTCTACTGATTTTCTTCTGTGGTTTGTTTTCCACATTTAAGGATTTTTGTCTTCTCCTGAACTATTAATAGGTTCATCTACCTACTGTTTGAACTGAATCCTAACCTTTTTCCTGGCTTTAAGTCCTAAGCAAATTTCTCTTAACATTTTTTGATTTTGATCCATTAAAACTAAAACTTTTTCTTGAAATTAAAAATGCATTTAAAAAATACCTATTTAATGACTGCAGTAAGCCCCAGCTAGGTGCTACTTCACAGTATGTTCATTCTACTCACTAAGGTTTACGTCTAAAGTCAAATGTGTTCATTGATATGTATATATCAGCTGCACTTGCTATTGAAAGTATTTAGATTAATTAAGATTTTTTAAAAGAATTAGTTATTTAATTCCATTTGTTATTATTATTTTTTAATTTGACCAGACAGAAAGAGAGGGAGAGAGGGAAAGCGAGAAAGCAAGCCATCGGGTCTGGGATGTCTCTCTGGCAAGCACATGTGCCCTATAGCAAAAATCTCTCTCTCAAAAAAAAAAAGAAATTAATTACTGGGAGGGAAAATCAGCAGATAAGTATACATAATAAAATTTCTATCCCAAGAAGCTAAGATAAGAGAATAAACTGAAAGAGACCTTAAGTATGTTTAAAATGTTCTTATAGTTAAAGATTAGAAGCCCTAGAAAAGAACATGAAAAGAGAACAAGCTCATTCAGAGAGGAAAAGCAAAAGAAAACAAAGCTCGCCCAATGAAAAAATGTACTTGTTGAAGTAGAAACACATCAAACAGGATAAACGTGGCTAAAGAGAGAAATAGTGGATTGAAAGCTAGCTGAGGAAATCACTTAGAATGTATCACGGAGAAATAATGAGACAGAAATATGAGAAAAAGAAGATAAAAAGGACAACAAAACCAAGTAAGAGGGATTTCTGAAGTAGAGGCTTGTGAGAATAGTGATGTAGATTTCATTGAGTGCACATCTTAAAAATTGTGAGATGTAAAAACTAAGATGCTAGAAATAGAATGTGTAATTTCCCAACTAAAGAAAAAAATAAGAGTAAAGAAAACTCAGTCTGTTGAATGGAAGATACAGGAAGATGGAGAGTAAAGAGGAAACAGATCCGATTACATCAGCAATCGTCATAAATACAAATGGAACGGATTAAACATGCCTATCAAAAGAGATTCTTAGATTGGATTTGGGGCAAGATGGTAAAACAAAGTAGTCATAAGCCATTTAAAACATAAAGACCCTGAAAAGTTGAAAGTAAAAAAATGGAAGACAGTATACAAAAATACTATCATAGGCAGAAGTTCACTGAAGCAATATTTATAACAGGAAAATTCTGGGAGAAAGGAATCCTAAATATCCATTAGGGGAACAGATTTCAAAATTCAGACATTTATACATAAAAATAATGGAGTACTACTCAATACTCTTAAAACAGTATTTAATAGACCAGCAGATGGAGTAATGGTTACATCACTGGACTGCCACGTCAACTGTGATTCGAGTCCTAGGCCTGACAGCTTAAAACTCAAGCCAGGTGCATGTGCATGTGTGCCCAAAATCCCAAGAGGAGAATGGAGAAGAGATTGTGGCAGGGGTTGTGATTTCCTGCTGTCTGTCTCTTTGGCAAGTATATGTGCCCTATAGCAAAAATCTCTCTTAAAAGATCAACTGAGATTACATGTGTCAGTATGGGTAAATGAAGAAAATACATTGAATGAAAAAAACATGGTATTTATACCCCCTTCCTATTGAAAATATCCTCTTATTTGGCTTGCTTTATTTATTTGATTACTTTTACACCATGTAACACTAATAGTACTATCTTACATTGTTAGCATCATAGAAAAGGACTTTGCCTCAATTTTAGCTAAGGCCTCTAAAGGCTGAGGACAAAGCAGTAAATATCAAATGATGTTCCCACATGGATTCTAGACAGGTCTTGTGAAGGCAGTGCATGTAGACCAATTTTAGAATCCTGAACCTATCACCTGCCATAGGCAATAAAAAAGTTGAAGTTAAAGGAAGAAGGGAGAGAGAATTTCTTCGGATGAAGTGACAGTGCGGTTGTATTTTCATCGGAGAACTTGACTTCAGTCCCTAGAATTGGTGGATGCAGAGATTGGACCTCTGCCTGGGAAACTCTAAAGACCAATCGAGTGGCTGGCTGATGCCAAAGGGAGAAGTGGCGTCACTGGGAAGATAGTTACCCTCAGGATTTTTTAGGACAAAAATGTGAGCGGTTGCTGGAGAAAATGCTTGTTGGTCTAGATTTGCATTGAAGTGGCAGGGTTCACTAGGATTCTTACAAGGGCAGTGAACTGCTAGAGAGTGTTAGTGTGAAATTGTTGCCCAAAACTGGGGACTTAAGGCATGACTGTAAGGAGCCACCTGGAAGAGGCATTGCCCACACTGTGGGAACTGTAGGTGAGACCCCAATAATGGGAGCTCTCCAGAGAACCACAAAAACACTTTATAAGAGAAAAAGTGTCAGCTCTAAGTATCTGCTAAGTCCAGAGAGTGATAAGACCTGATTAGCATAGTATCACAACAAATACTTTTCTCTGCCTTTCCTCCTCTCAGCTTTGAACCTGGAAGGGTCAGAAACCAAAGCCAACAAGCAACTTGGGGAGGAAAAACAAAGATGGGGAAATAGAGTCAAACTTTCCCTCCTCCCCCCACCAACTTCTAGGCTGGAAGCAAACCTCAGCCAATGGGCAGAAAAGACTTTTTAAAAAAAATCAAACGGTCAGGACCAGCAGCTGGTGTAATGGCTTTGTTGCTGGACTCTTACGTAGTTGACTGCGGTTTGAGTCCCAGACCCAGTGGCCTATACTCACGCCTGGCATGTGTGCGTGCGTGCCCAAGATCCCAAGAGGAAAATGGACAAGAAGGGATTGCAGCGTGGTCATCCCTCCTGGGGGACAATTTTTCACTCACTTTCTGTCTCTCTGTCTCCCTCTGTCTTTCTGGCAAGCATACACGCCCTATAGCAAAAACCTCTCAAAAAAAAAAAAAAAAGAAAAAGAAAAAGAAAAATCAAACTATCATATAGAAAAGTACACAAATCATAAGTGTACATCTTGAGGGATTTTCACAATGTGAATATACCAACATATGGCTTAAGAAACTTTGCTAGAATCCCAGAAGACTAGTATACCCCCTTCTGGTTCCCTAACTGTGTCTACATCCTCAGGGAAATAATAGTCCAAGAAAAGATGTTTGAAAAGATATTTTTATAATAATAAAACCTTTTTGTGTCCAGTGTACTCTTTTTAAAATTTTCAGTTGAGTGGATAGTGGTTAAGGCCACTGGATCCCACACAGCTGACTGCATGGTTTGAGTCCTAGACCTAGTGGCTTGAAAAACACACCAGGCGGTGTGCGTGCATATTCAAAATTCTGAGAGAATGGAGGAGAAGGGATTGTGGTGTGACCATTCCCCCGGGAGATGATTTCTCACTACTTCTCCCCACCACCACCACAAGCACATGCACACTATAGCAAAAAAAAAAAAAAAAATCTTAGTTGAAATCCCTTCAAAACTATAAAAAAGTTGCAACAAATACAAACAAAGTTCCTGTCCTGTTCACCCAGATTCTTTAATTGTTAATATTTTGCACTTAATGGAAATATGTATAGCAACATAAAGATGGTAGTTTCTTTTAGAAAGGGAAAGAGAAAACTAATTTAGTGGAGGTTATAAAGGGACTTAAACTTTATATTGTTTTCTTACTTTATGTGAAATGGCATAATGTTAACTTTTTTAAAATTATAAATAGTGAGTTACTCTCGGTACCTTTCTAAATGTTTAAGGTTTTAAAAATTCTTTGAACAAGAGAGAGTTTGAGTTTTACCCTCTAGGAAGTGAGGGAGCTATTGAAGTATGCATTTTTTTGTTGTTGTTGTTCAGGTTTTTGCCATAGGGCACATGTGCTCACTGGAAAGAGACAGAGAGAGGGAATGTGAGAAATCACCCCCTCGGGAGTGGGAGATGGCCACACTGCAATCCCTACTCCACTCTCTTCTTGGGACCCTGGGCATGCATGCACACATGCCCATCTTGACTAGCCACGGGATCAGGGACTCAAACTGTGATTGGCCATGTGGGAATCAAGTGCCCCAACCATCATGCCACTTGCCAGTCCTGTGTGCTTTTTATTGCTAAAATAAATATGTCTTATACTTCTCTGCTCTCTGTCCTTTCCTATGAATGAAGACCCTCTCAAGTGAAATATAGGGTTGATTCACCTCAGCATTATTTTTCTTTTCTTCTCATCCTTATTGCCTCTCACTGCTAAGTGCCCAATGGTATCTGACATAGGAAGATTAAAACTTGCACTTTTCCTAATAGATGCAACTCTCTTCCTGATTTGCAGTAAGCAGGACCCGCTTTTAAGCAATTACCCATCATTTGGGACTATCAGACACACTGCCGTGATTCAGGTCATAATCAATAATTCATATGTCGATAGGAGCCCCATTAGCTCAGGTGAAGGCAGATGTCTGTCTAATGAAAATGTTCCATTTTCCAAATGACTTTTCTTTTTCCCAGAGAGTTGTGGTTGTAGAAGACATAAAAAGGTGGAAAACTATGTTGGAGCTTCCAGATCAAAGCAAAGAGAATCTGATTGAAACCTTACAAGAATTAAAGAAGAAAATACCCTCCAGGGAAGTGTTAAAATCCACAAAGATAGGTATGTTCCTTCTAAATCGTATGAAAAGTTTATAACATTTGTCTCCTTATTCCTTTTCACCCTCCGCTGAACATTAAGACATCTGTCATGTCAGTGCTTCTCAAACGATCTCTCGTAAAGGACTGTTATTTAAAACATTCTCCATTGGTTTGCAGGCCAGTATTTGGTAATATATACTAAAAATTATCAAGCAAATGAAATTAAAGTATATGAAATGTAAGTACCCATTTTTCAAAAATTCTGTTCAACAGATAAGTAATTACTCTGTCAGATTGCACTACAAGTTTCCAAATGTTTATGTTCCGTTTCCATACTTACCTCACGAACGGGTTATTGGCAATGTCTGTGGGATAACGTTTTGAGTGTATTTGATGTTAAGTGTGCCGAATGAATAAGACATAGTTTGTAACCTTAAGGGACTTAGGGTTTGGTAGGAAAGACAAATGTGTAGACAAATGGGAGCAGTGACTATAGGTTATAAATGAAAATATGTCTACATAATATTCTGGGTACCACTCTGACCCATTATGGGGTATATACCGGCTCAAAGGATAAAGCAGTTGCTTACATTTAGGGAATTCAAAAAAGGCTTCATAGAGGAGGTGACATTTCAGGTGAAAGAGAATTGGCTTTTCTGTCTTAAGTAGAAATGGCTTGCAAGATCTGGTTTATAAAACAAAACGATAGCAGCATTTGCTGCTGCACCATTTTATTATAGCATCACAGATATTTAAAAGGTAAGTTAGGGACTGTGTTGAATTGCTATTTCAGTACAGCACACAACTGTGGATAATATGAGAGGGAGGGCCAACATGTGTTCCTCAAGCTGCTCCCAATTCCTCAGGGAGTCCAGGGCAGTCACTCACAGCTGCTGTTCTTGCCCTCCCTCATGCAGCCATTGCCTCGTCTGCCTCCCCTTGACCTCTTGTTCATGAGAAGCAGGAGAGAGAGCAGCTTCACACCAGCACTAACAGCTGGGAAGAGCTGTGTGAATCCCCGGGGGGCCCCCCAAGAGTCTTAGAATTGTACCCCTGTAATATAAACCAGAATCTGAGAAAATTAGATGCTAAAAGAACATAAAACCCTATCATTGTAGCCAAGGCGATTCTCCCATCTGCTGTTGGATTTTCTGTCTTTATAGGTTGTGGTCACTAGGGGGCAATAAGACCATTCGTATGAGCAGATAGATATTTCTACCAGTAGAGGGTACTGGTGATTAATATTTTATGACTTGTATATATATATATATACACATATATATATATATATATA
>NW_006159739.1:0-10988 GCF_000334495.1 Tupaia belangeri chinensis | reverse complement strand
TATATATATATATATATATATATATATACACACACACATATACATACACATGTGTGTATGTATATGTTCGTATTTAGGCACAAACCACAAATGCTATATATGATCAAATCTTAACTATCAACAATTGTTCAACAAATGCAGAACAGGTGATAATTTCTTAGAAATAATTCCTGTTTGGCCTGAGTATGATTGTGAGTACGCTTTTAAAAATGGGTGTGTCTGATGTTTAGAGATTTCAATTCAGGATCATAATGAAACCACAACAGTAGAGCTTGACTTAGGAGGAACTAGAAACCATCCAACTTTTGAGTTTTGTCCCTACCCTAAGCCTTCTCTGAACCTGAGGGTGTATGAAATACAGCTTTATTTAGCTGCTTTGTAGTTACGTCAGCTGCTATGTTGAAGATTCATGTGGATCGTTGTCTGCGAATGTTTACATTCATCAACCTTCAGCCTTCCTGCCTATGCCTATCCTGTGGGTTGTAAGGAACAAATATTTATTGATACCTTCTTTGTGCTAGGAACTATACACATAGTCATGAAGGGGACAGCTATTGTTCCCAACTTTTGAAGCCTGACGCCTAATGGAAAGACAGACAATTTAAGAAGACTTGATCATGCAATGTAATGAGTGCTCTGATGATGGGGAGAAGTTAGCCATATGAGTTTATGTGTTGGGAGTAGGGGAGAAGGTGTTTAAGCATATGTCAGACAGGGGGTATGTCATGTGAACTGTATAGTGAGTAGAGATGGCAGAGAACAGTTTGCATTCCAGAAACTAAAAGAAGTCTGGTGTGTTTGAAATGTAGCATGTAGAGAGAGAATGACAGAGAAATGAGGCCTGAGAGACCACCTGGACCAGATGGAAAAGACTCTGTAGGTCATTCAAAACTGTTTGGTCTCGGAACATGTATAGATTTCTATTACTGTGTAAAAATTACCCTAAAACTGGGGCCAGTGGGTGGCATGGTTAAGATGCTAGATTCCCACATGCTGACCACGGTTTAAGCCCCGGACCTGTAGACTTGCTTTCTCACTTTCCTTCTTTCTCTCTTTCTCTTTGGTGAGCACATATGTCCTTTAGAAAATTAAAATAATAATTAAACATTTAAAAAAATAAATACCCTAAAACTTAACTGCTTAAGGTAGCATTATTTCACAGTAGTTTTGAGGGTCAGAAATCTGGGCTCAGCTTATCTAGGTGGTTCTGACTGAAAGTCCCTTAAGAGGTTGCAGCAAAGCTGTCAGTAATACTACAGGCATCTAAAGGCTTGTCCCAGGCTTTAGGATCTGCTTCCAAAATGGCTTACTCAGAGGATTGCTAGAAGGAAGCCTTCATTCCTCATCTTTCAGACCTCTTTTTTTTTTTTTTTTTGAGAGGTTTTTGCTATAGGGCGCATGCACTTGCCAGAAAGACAGAGAGAGACAGAGAGACAGAAAGCGAGAAATCCCCCCTTGGGGGGATGGCCACTCTGCAATCCCTTCTCCAGTCTCCTCTTTGAATCTTCGGCACGCACGCACATGCGCCCAGCATGAGTTTAAGCCACCGGGTCTAGGACTCAAACCTTGGTCAGCTACATGGGAGTCCAGTGACATAGCCATTATGCTAACTGCTGGTCCTCACACCTCTCCTTAAGGCTGTTCATGCCCTGGAACATGGCTCTCCCCAAAGTAAATGGTCCAGGGGAGGACAAGAAAGCAAGAAAACAGCTAAGATAAAAGCCACGGTGGCATTTTTTTTTTCCTTTAAATTTGCCATAGGATACATGTGCTTGCTGGAGAGACAGAGATAAGGAAACCAAGAAAATACCTTCCACAGGGGATGACCATGCTGCAGTCCCTTCTCCAGTTTCTTCTCGAGATTTTGGGCATGCATGCACACATACCTGACATGTCTTCAAGCTGGCAGACCTAGGACTTGAACCATGGGATTCAGCCTCCCTAACCATCATGCCACCAGCTGGCTCACCACAACATCTTTTATAATATAATCTTGAAAATGACATATTATCACTTCCATTATATTCTGTTGGTCACAAAAATAAATTAGCCCCCAGTGACTCTCACATTATTCTCTTGTTATTCACAGTCTTGTGTGTAGTTGCCTTCCTAAATCTCACTGAGGACTATTTTATGATAATGGTTACCACAGTATATATTTCTTTTTATTTATCTAGATATATTGAGTTGTTGGAAAAGTCATGATGTATTTTTTTCTGTGTTTTTCTATGTAAAAGTACATCATGACTTTTCCAATGACCCAATATCATACTTTCTAGGCCTGCAGATTCATGTTCATTTGTAGAAAGTTTACAGCCAATGTTTCTTCAAAAATGCCTTTCTTTTGTATTCTCTTTTCCCTCCTGAGATTCTACAATTAGAAGCATATCAGGCCTTTTATTTGCCATAGCTCTTGGCTCGTATGTCATATTGTCTCTTTGTCTCTCTTCTCATTCTTGGTAATTTCAGGCATCTCTTCAGATATCTTCCAAACCACTAATTCTCTCTTCAGCTAACTCTATTCTGTTTTTTAACCCATTCATCATATTCCTTATTTTAGTAACTTTTTCATTTTATGAGTTTCCTATTTTCCCTTAAGTCTGTCTTTTTAAAATGTTAGTTGTGCATTCTTGTGAGTATGCCCTTTTTACCTTTTGAAATATTTAATATATAGCTCTTCTGTATTCTTCATCTATTTTAATATTTATAGTCCTTGGGTATTTAAATTTGTTGCTGACTCTTATGATACTTGCCTTTCCATGTTTGTTTATTTTAATTTGCGTTCATTATCCCTAGTTAGATCTATAGGAATTCTGTGGGGCTAAATTAGAGAAGTTTCCCTTTAAAGGAATTATTGATAGCTTCTCCTTTTGTTTCTGCTAATAGTCAGGAGTCACCTCTGGCCTAGAATACATTAGCGTATCTCTCAAAGATCTCACCTCAGTATGAGAGTCCTGGGATTAACTATCCCACCTGACCACTGGCCCAAAGCTAAGTATTTCTATAGCATTGGTATTGATATCAGCATTGGTATTGATAACTCCGCTCCTCCCTAAGCCTATCTTTTAGCCTCCACTAACTTGCTGTTGCTGGGAATGAGGTAGCTTTTATTTAGTTGTATTGAAGTGAAAGAGTAGCTTTAGTCTACCATGAAAACCTGAATTTGTTCTTTATCTTAAAGACAATAGGATTATTATTAAAGAGATTTGAATTAGAGGTGTAATATATTTGGATTTTTATATTAGAAAAACATATCTGGTCATTGTGTGGGAAAAGTGTTGGAGAAAAGTAAACCTAGAGGCAGGAAGCCCAGATGGGAAGCTACTAAAACATCTGGACAAGAAGTGAGGGGAGCCTGGATGAGGTAATGGTCATGGGGATGAAGAGATAGACTTGTAAAAGTACATCATGACTTTTGGACATGGCGGAGGGAGAGGTAAACCAAGATTTCATTTTCAAGATGGAAAACCCTGGGACCAGCAGTTAGCATAATGGCTGTGTTGCTGGACTCCCATGTAGTCGACCGCGGTTTGAGTCCCGGACCCGGTGGCTTAAACTCACGCCAGGCACGTGTGCGTGCGTGCCCAAGATCCCAAGAGGAGAATGGAGGAGAAGGGATTGTGGCGTGGCCATCCCCGCTAGGCAGTGATCTCTCACTTTCTATCTCTCTGTTTCTGTCTCTCTGGCGAGCACACGTGCCCTATAGCAAAAACCTCTCAGAAAAATGAAAAAATTAATAAATAAAAGATGGAAAGTCCTTTGGACCAATCTGTGATTTTACCTAGCACTCCACAGGCCTGTGTGAATTCACCCTTATCCCATTACAAATAATTCACAAAAACAACCTATGAGTACCAACCTTAGAGAAAAATTAAGGAATAAAACAAGATCTTCATTTAATTCCCATTTCAGTGTGGTAAAGTGTCTTAAAGTAGAGGATGAAGAAGGTGGTCAGACCTGTTCAGAGAAACCAGCATCTTCAATGGAAGAAAACTGTTTGGGATTTCAAGAAAGTGTTAAACACGTAGACAGTGAATCTGAAGAAAATGCACATTTGAAAAATGCCTTCAAGGATATCAGTGCAAGCAATTCAAAATCACTTGATATAGATGCTCACCAAGATGGTTTTTTGGAGAGTTATCCTAAACAAGCATTTGAAGAAAAAGCAAAATTGATGAAGCAGGTTCAGGAGAAAGAAGACCTTCTTCAGAGGCTAAAGCTAGTCAAAATGTATAGATCAAAGAATGACCTGTCTCAGTTGCAGTTCTTAATAAGGAAGTGGAGAAGCTGTAGTCAGCTGTTGCTTTGAGTTGCAGTCAGCTCTGTCTGAAGAGAACAAGAAACAGCCTTACTCATCTAATAGACCATTATGAGTTATATGATAAATTGTTACACTATAACTAAAGTGAAGTAGAATTTGTGTTTAATTCATAATGTTTTTCTCCAGAGTATATTTAAGAATGACAACTTAATTAAGAGATACACATTTTAGAGGGAAGATAATCATTAAGGCTTAAAAGAAGGTAACCTGATGGACATGATTTTAAGGTACACTTATAAATGGGAACCAGCAGTTAGCGTAATGGCTATGTTGCTGGACTCCCACGTAGTCGACCGCGGTTCGCGTCCCGGACCCGGTGGCTTACAACTCACGCCGGGCGCGTGTGTGTGCGTGCCCAAGATCCCGAGAGGAGAATGGAGGAGAAGGGATTGCGGCGTGACCATCCTCCCTGGGGGGTGATTTCTTACTTTCTGTCTCTCTGTCTCTCTGTCTGTCTGGCGAGTGCACGCACCCCATAGTGAAAACCTCTCCAAACCTCTCCTAAATAAATAAATAAATAAATAAATAAATAAATAAATAAAAAATAAAGTACACTTATAAATGGAAACAATATTTTGGATAGGTTTTCTCCAAAAGAACTTGACATTTAAAGAAATGTAACAAAAATTTAATTGTGTTTAAAAAGTAATGTGGACAATTCTGGAAACCAGTTTTAATGTATTGTGTTGTTTTTTATGATGAAAACTTTTTTTTTAAATGTCAAAAAATTGTCCAGTCTGGTGAGCAGCTAAACCTAAACTGGTCTAAAAATGCTTGCTTCTCTCAGTTTATGAACCGTGTTTCCATTCACTTGGCACATATTTCCATCTGATGATCTAGCAGTAATTAAATTGATAATGGCTGAAATTAAAAATTTCACAATTAGTTTCTAAAAAATGGAGTTGGACTCAAAGGACCTAGAGATTGTGTGGATGTTGGGAACGAAGATGAGAGAGGGATGAGGACTAGGTTTCTGACATGGGCAAGTAGGTGGATAGTTATATACTCACTAGAATAGGGGACAGCAGGCTTGGGGGGAGGGGGCAGAAAAAATAAGCTTATTTTTGGAATTATTGGATGTTTGACATCCTAGTGAACATCCCAGAGAAAATGCCCAGCAGAGCTTACCGGCTGAAGTTAAGAGAAGATTGTAACTATGTAGTTGGAGTCACTTTCAGAATATAACGAGGAATTGAGGTGATAGAATTAGATAACTTGCCCAGAGAGAGTATATATATATATATAAGAAAAGTGGAGAGCTATATCCAAAATCCTACAGCACACCAGTATTTAAGGGATTTGTAGAAGGAGACTAAGAAGATGTAACTAGAAAACCAGAAAAGAATGTTGTTATGGAATGCTAAAGAAAATGATTTCTTAGGGGGGTGAGGGATTGGTAGCAGAATCCATTGTTGTAAAAGGGCCAAATAAACTAAGCCTAAATATTATACATTGGATTTCGCAGGAGAAAGTCATTAATGATCTTGGTTAAGATCATTTAAAGGCAAGGTTAGGGGCAGAAACTTGAGGATTGAGGAAAAGGAGGAGGTACAGAAATGACACAGTAAAAAGAGATGAGTGTTTCTAGGAGTTTGTTCTTGAAAGAAATGAGAGGTGAGACTATCAGAAAGGGAATTTGAGGTTAAAGAAAGTTCTGCTTTTTAAGGCAGGAAGAATGTTGAATGCTAATTGAAAGGATCTAGTAGAGTGAGAGAAGTTAATGTAGGAAAAAGATAATTTAGGGTGAGGCCCTAAATTGTGAAGATTGGAAAGCAAGACGAGGATTAGTAAGACCTTGAGTCATTATCTAGACTCACTCTTTCAGCACGTACTGAGTATCTTCCATGTACAGTGCCTTAAGCCAAGTGCTAGAGAATGATACTTGATCCATGTTTGTAAGGTGCCAACATTCTCTGAAGAAAGAGACATATAGATACATAATATGTCATGAAAATGCTAAAATCAAGGAATGTCCGAAGATCTGCGGGAATCATAACATGCCAAAACATTGTCTTTTAAAAAAAAAAAAAAGTTGAGATCCAGCTCATTGGAGATGGAAACATGAGTAAAGGAAGAGAGAATTGAAAATCCTGAGGACATCATGATAGAATCTAGGAAGCATGACTTGGTGGACAAGAGTGGGTGAGATGGGAACTGATTACAAATAAACTGAAAAGCTGGTCAGAAGGATCTGAATTATCCGATACCAGTGTTTTCAAATGTGTACTTCTTAGAACTGTGGTCTTGTGACTTGCCTCTCGAAGAAAGGGTCTTGGTTCAAATACCCTTGGAAAATACTGCATTGTTGCCTTGGAGATTTTTCAGTATACTTTTCTCATATAATAGGCTAGGAGAAATTCCTAAATTTAAAAAAAAAAAAAAAAAAAAAACCTGTCTTGTTTTTCAACACTTTTTTTTTTCAATTGCCAGAAGGTGTTTGTGCTTGCCAAAGAGAGAAAAGGGGAGAGAGAGAAAGTACCCCCACCCCAGTGGAGTGTGGTCACACTGCAATCCTTTCTCCTCCATTTCTCCATTCAGTCAGGATTTGGGGCATGTGCCTGGCATGTTCTTCAAGCTGTGGGGGCCAGGATTCAAACTGTGATCTGCCATGAAGGATCCAGCTTCCTTAACCACTAGACTAGGTTATGGGCTGGCCCTTAACTTTGTTTGCTTTACTCATGGCAGAGAGCATGCACATGAGCAGGAGAGAGAGAGAGAGACATGATCAACAAGATCTCATCACACCATCCTCCCCTTTTCCCGGCCCTCCAGCTCCTGAGGACCTCAGATACGTGAAAATGTGCTGGTGCATTTTTAGGCCAACCTGGAGATATGAACCAGTGGTCAGACAGGTGGACCTTAGCAGTTCAGTTTGCTATCAATTGCACCTTAAGTCTGGGCCAAGAAACCTGTTTAATAGAGTTTTAGCCAAGGTTTCCTAAGGGACTCTTTAAAGAAAAAAAAAAAAAAAAACTTTTTGTATGTATGTATGTATTTTTTTTAATTTGGCCAGAGAGGGACAGAGCAAGAGAGAAGGACAGTGAGAAAGCAAGCCTCCAGGTCCGGGACTGAACTACGGTCATATGGGAATCCAGTGCCCCTAATTACCACGCCACCTGACAGTCCCAGAAACTCTTTTTTTTAAAAAAAAAAAGAGAGAGAGAGAGAGAAAGAAAGAAAGAAAGAAAGAAAGAAAGAAAGAAAGAAAGAAAGAAAGAAAGAAAGAAAGAAAGACAGACTTGCATTTGAGTTTTGGGGGAAAAATGATTATTTGAACCATTTATTGTTTTTAAGCCATAGAATGACATAATCTGAATTTCTTGTAGCCAAAAGAAGAATGTATAGCAAAGGAATTAATACTGGAAAAAGGGAGATTGGGTAGGAGGTCATTCAGACATTCATTCAGCTAATGTTTAATCGAGTGACTGCCCTGTGCCAGGTACTCTTCTGGATGCCTGTGATAGAAACAAAAGGGGCACAAAAACTCCCCCCTCTTGTGAGCTTAAATTTAGTGAGCAGGCAGGCAATAAAGAAGAAACATAGTAAGTATAGTTATGTTAGAAGCCGATACATGGAAAAGAGAAAAAGCAGAGCAGATAAGGGTGTGATGAATGTGGATGAGTGGGCAGGAGGCCTCACTGAGTGACATTTGACAAAAACTTAAAAGAGGTGGAGTGAGCCATGAGGACAGGTATGGCTGTTGTCAGTGAGGTGACACATGTCAAAGACATGGAGGTCTGAGAGACAGGATGGAAGAGAGCCCCTGAAAGAGACCGTATGGGGAGAATGGACTGGACTTAGCAAGGACCGGGTGTGGAGGAGAGGGATTGAGGATGTCCCCATGCCTCTTCTGGGTTGTTCCCTTATGCTCTGCCTTGGCACTTCCTTTCTAACTTCAGACACACACCAATCTTCCCCGTTAGCTGTCTTCGCCACCATTCCAGACACCTTGTTTCTCTCCTTCAGTTCATAGCTAAGTTTCTTTTAAAAAGATCGATATTCTAGACTCCCATTTCTGGCCCTCCTGCTACATTAAAGCCTTGTCAAGCTGGCTTCGCCCACAGCTGTTACTCTCTCAGGACACGTGGCATTTCATCCTATCCAAATCCAATGGTCTTGTCTCAGTTCCCATCTCCCCAGAACTGTGAATTTGAAACCATTGATTGCTCTCTTTTCCGTTGACATGAGTGACACTAAACTAGTTGCCAATTCTGTATCTATTTTTAAACTGTTTGTTGCCTGTGTAGCCCTTATCTCGGTTTGTAGTTACTTCTTTAATTTTTATCTGCTAGGCAGTAACCCTGTACCAACAGGACCACGCTATTCTATTCTCTGTTCGCTGGTGGATTTCAACATTAGTGCCGCGTGTTGCAGGAGCTCAAGATGTATTCATCAAGTGCTCTGTCGGACAGGATTCTCCATGGCTCTTCGAGCCTTCTGTAGCCCTGTTTCTTCCTTTCTCTGTTTCTCCAGTCTTTGGCCTTCTCCCTTACCAGGGGTACTTTTCCATAAAACTTAGCCCATAGTCTTATTTTTTGTTTTACTTGACAGATGATGCATGGGCATGTGTGCGTGCACGAGAGAGAGAACCTCTCCCAGTAGGGTATGGTCACATTGCAGTCTCTTCTCACTATTTGTCAGGATTTGGGGTACACACATGGGCACACACACACACACACACACACACACACACAGCATGTTTTTCAACCCACCCTCACCCACACAGCTTGTTTTTAAAGCCACTGGGGCTGAGATTCGAACTGTGGGTTGGTCAGCTGGGACATGGCTCCCTTTACCTTCTAGGCTATGGGGCCGGCCTGCCCTAAGTCTTCTGCTGCTTCATGAGGGCATCTAGCCACAGAATTTGTCCACTTCTCCAGCCTACCTGAGGCCTTTAATTCAGCTGCCTCTTGGATGTGTATCATCTCCTGTTCTGATTTATTTTTGCATCTTAGAGTCTTAGAAAGATTGTTCCAAATGACATTCCTACCATTTTCTTAAAATCTCACGAATTTAATGGGTAAGAACAGTATCTTGTTTTCCTTCATTGCGTAGACTGACTTGTTCCTCGTGTTTATTTGTGCTTTGTCCTTTCTTTTCTTGTAAATTGTCTGTTTGTGTTCTTTGTATTTACTGCTGAGATCTTATCATTTTTCTTATTTCTGTGAGCTCCATAAATGTCAATGTCATAACCCTTTAAAGCCTGTCTAGCTACTCCAATTTGTAAACAAGGCAAGCTAGAGTTAGAGAGACAAAGTGACTAACCCAGGGCCCCATGGTGAGTTAATGCTATAGATGTAATGAGAACCCAGGTCTCCGGGGGCAGTGTCTTCCTGGTTAGCAGACTGCCATCGTGCCCTGGACCCCGGCCATATGTGCCTTTATTTTACTGGACCATCTCTTTGGGTTCTGCCTTCTGTTCAAACCTCCCTCTTTTAACTCAGAGTTTAGTGCCTTTCCTCCTATCCCTCAAATGGGGTACACGCATTCTCCCACTGTTTCCATTTCAGTCAGTGTCGCTAGCCTTTGGCTCTCACATAAACTCTTTAGGTGGAAATGTCCAGCAGGAAGTTGGAGACGTGGGAGTGAAGCTCAGATGAGAAATTTAGACTAGAAATCTATATCTAGACGTCATTTGCCAGGAAGTGATTGTTTAAAATCATCTAAGTAGATGAATTCTCTGACCTAGAGGAAAGCTCAAAGGGCTGAAGGATTGAACCTGGGAGAAAACCCATGGAAGGGAAATAGGAGGAGAAAGAGGAGCCAGTAAGAAAAGCTGAGGAAGTGGGTAGAGAAAGGGACAGAGAACCAGGGAAGTTCAGCAACATGTGGGCCAGGCCGCGGAGGAGAGTGTATTCAGAAGCAGGGGAAGCGAATGGCTTCTGCATTCTTTTTTTTTTTTTTTTTTTTTTTTTTAGGGTGTGTGCGCTCGCCAGACAGACAGAGAGAGACAGAAAGCGAGAAATCACCCCCCAGGGGGGATGGTCACGCCGCAATCCTTTCTCCTCCATTCTCCTCTCGGGATCTTGGGCACGCACGCACACGCGCCCGGCGTGAGTTTTAAGCTACCGGGTCCGGGATGTGAACCGCAGTCGACTACGTGGGAGTCCAGCGACATAGCCATTACGCCAACTGCTGGTTCCCGGGCTTCAGCATTCTTACATGGCCTGGGAAGTTGAGGGCCAACTAGGAAAGGTCCTTGGACCTGACCCTTTTAGGGCCACTGTGAGTGGATCGTTTATTATAGAGGAAAGCGATGGGCAAGAGTTCTGAGGGAGCAGCTGATAAGGCAGTGCAGTTGGGCCTTAGACCTTGTGTGCGGGCATGCTCCGCTTCACCAGTATTATATACGTGAATATTTTGGAAAAGTTTTATGTCCGTCATACTCATCTGTTTTCAGAGATGGCCTTACTTTCACATAATGGTTGTTTAACAACAACAAAAATCCCCTGTGTTTACAAAGTCCTTCACCTCTGTGACCTCATTTGATCTGTCTCACAATTCTGTAAATGTAATGACGTTTTTCCACTTTGCAAATGGGGAAATGGAGGGTTAGAGGGGTTAAACTTGTTCGCCTCAGATGGGACAACCAAATACTAAGCGGCAACGCTAAGAACCTAAAGATGCATAAAAGGCTAACATCAAGGGAACCAGCAGTTAGCGTAAT
>NW_006159738.1:3243183-3277144 GCF_000334495.1 Tupaia belangeri chinensis | reverse complement strand
TATATAAATAATATATTATATATATTATGTATATGTAATGTTATATATATGTATATGTTATATATATATATATTATTTTTTGGTAGCATAAATATTATTGATACAAAGAATGTGTGGCACATAATTTACAAATAATAATTTTTAAAATCTCATTGGTTCTTACCAAATCTGTCTCCATCATCTATCTGTGACTGCAAATCAACCATGATTTGACAAATGGAATTGCACCCCAATGACAAGTATAGTTCCAGCATGAATGTTGGTTGATTTTTTTCATTTACATTAATGAGTAAGATGAAAGTGAAACAGTAAAGACATATGTTGGAACCTCATTTGTCCATCAACTTCTTTGTTAAACGGAATAATTGTTTTTGAATACTGGAAGAATATTTCCTTCAGTTTACAGGGCTACTCACAATGTAATGGGTATAATACAATGTATTTTAATCTGCACTGATCCAGCCACAGGGGCTCAGGTGAGGCTATGTTTTCCCATATTGTTGCCAAATGGGAGGCCTACGTTTGGATCCTGGGTCAACCTGAGCATATCAGGCACTCCCATGATTCCATCTAGCTGAATGGCGGGAGGAGGGAATCATAGCATGGGGGGGTACTGTCAAGGATATCTATCACCCCACCACTGTGAAAGAAGTAAATGAATAAGCTTTCAAAAGGTTTAATCTACATTATTAACATTGTCTCCATCTCCTTCTTAGGTCTATACAACCAAAGTCCTGGTTGGTAACATCTGCCAATATCTATGGTGTAAATATTCTTACTATGACCTAATTCAAGCTTCGATGCAGTCACTGAATGTGAAATTGGAAAAAGATGCACAGTGACACACCATTCTATGGTATTTCCACCAAACAGATACAATAGAGTAACCTCAAGAGCGTACACAAGAGCAAAATTTATAAAACAATCAGGAAGTAGTGAGTATCATGTTATTTATTACTTTTCTTTATAATAGAGAGCATGTGCATATGCCTATAGAGCATAAAGGAGAAAGAGAAAGAGAAAAGGTGAGAGAAGTACCCTTTTTCCCAGTCTTCCAGCTCCTCTGGATCTTGGATGTCTGTGCATAGGCCTGGCATATTTTCAAGCCAATCTGGGGATCTGAACCTGCAATTGACCATATGGCTCCCAGTCTTGCAGGACATTTGCATAACCACTGCACCACAGTGGCTGGGCTTATTACCTATTTTTAATTTAATCTATTCAAGTGTGAGATTATGTAACTTAATTTAAAATAATTGCTATGTTTAACAACCAGCTTGCAAAATTCCTAAAAATTTAACAATAGGCTTTCACAAGCCAGTGTGAGCTAACTCTAGCACACCACTGGTTTTGATACCTAATCCCCAGAGGAAGCCTTGAGAAAGACAAAATGAGAAAATGCATTAAACATAGGGAACGTGAAAGTTATTTTTTAATTAGGCATAAGGACAATTTTTTTTTCATAAAGGAGAGGTTTCTTTGCTGCATTAGATTGCATTTTCCAAGGTGACCACAATAATCTTACTCACAAATGTTCCTCCAGAACTTTGCCTTCCTCTATCAAGAGGTGGAGTCAATGTTCCCTCTCCTTGAACTTGGATGAGCTTGGAATTGCCTGTACCAACAGAGTCTGGTGGAAGTGGCTCCACATGTGACTTCCAAGGCTAGGTCATAAAAGATGGTGTGTTGGCTCAGCCATGGTAGTGCATGCTGCTAACGCATCACTACTCAGAGGCTAAAGTCACATGGAAGACCCAGGTTTGGTTCCTAGCCCAAACTAAAACAGGATGAGTGCAAGCGGGTACACTTGTAGTCCTAGTTAGCTGGGAGGCTGGGGCAGGAGGATGTTGACATGACAAGACTGTCAAAAATTCTCTTTCTCTCTGGGACCAGCAGGTGGCGTGGTGGTTAAGATGCTGAACACTCCCACATGGCTCAACCACAGTTTGAGACCCAGGCCTGGTAGCTTGATTTCTCACTTTCCCTCTCTGTCTCTGTCTCTGTCTCTGGTTAAATAAAAATAAATGAAGGAATAAATAAAATTAAATAAAAAATTATTTTTAAAAAGTCTCTTTCTCTCATAAATAAATAAATAAACTTTTAAAAAAAAATATTTAAGGGAAAATAAAAAAGATGGTGCAGCTTCCTCCTTGTGAAATCAGCACTCCCTCTGAAGCCTCAGCCTCTATGTAAGCAGTCTGATGAACCAGAGACCACCACACTAGGAGGAAGCCAAACTAACCTTGGCAGAAGGACCTCTTAAGAGAGCCATGAGTCTCCATGTGAGAGAGATGCCTAGGGAGCACCCCGCTGATCCTGGCTGATCTAGCACCAGCTCCATCCCCCAAGGAACCCTGGGGCAGAACGAAGCATCTGAGACTTCTCAGAGGCCTTGGAGACACTAAAGGCCTATAGAGCCTCAAGGAGGATGCCACATGAATTTAAGAAACATGCTATTGAGAACTGGAAGAAAGGGGATCTTTGTTACAAAAAGTTTGTCACCTGCAATAACATGGAAAACAGGAAATGTATCTAATAGACTCAATGATAGAGCAGAATATTGAAAATGTCATTCATCTTTTCCCTGCTACCTACAAGAAAATGAAAAAGAAGAGAAATTAACTAAAGAACAAACTATTCAATATAAAGAAGCCAGACCTGCAATGCTTGAAAACAGAACCTCTTTTTGTTCTCACCTTCTCTAGATGGCAAAAAATTTTCAAACTGAGAAAACACCTCAGGCTTTTATTACTTGATTTCAAGACTTACTATAAAGCTACAGTAATCAAGACAGTGTGGTGTTGGGGAAAGGATAGACACATAGATCAATGGAACAGAATAGAGAGTCCAGAAATAGACCCGCTCATATATGGTCAATTGATTTTCAACCAAGGTGCAAAAGCAATTCAATAGAGAAAGGATAGTCTTTTCAATAAATAGTCCTAGAACAATTGGACATCCATATGCAAAAAAAATAAAAAAATAAAAAACACAAAACCACCTCAACCTATACCCAGATTTTTTTTATACAAAAAAAAAAAAAACTTGAAATAGCTCATAGACCTAAATGTAAAACCCCAAACTATAAAACTTCTAAGAGGTGATATAGGAGTAAATATTTGTGACTTGAGTTTGAGAAAGGCATCTCATATAGGGACCAGCAGTTGGCTTAATGGCTATGTCACTGGACTCTCATGTAGTTGACTGCAGTCCGAGTCCCAGACCCAGTGGCTTAAACTCACACTGGGAGCGTATGCGTCTGTGCCCAAGATCCCGAGAGGAGAATGGAGGAGAAAGGATTGTAGCATGGCCATGTCCCCTGGGGGGTGATTTCTCACTTTCTGTCTCTCTGGTGAGGGCATGTGCCCTAGGGCAAAAATCTCTCAAAAAAAAATAAATAAATAAAGAAGAAGAAGAAAAAGAAAAAGGAAAGGAAAGAAAGACATCTTATATAGGACACAAAAACACAAACTGTAAAAGAAAAAATACTGATAAAGTAGGCTTCATCAAAATTTAGAACTTCCACTCTTTCAAAGTAACGGTTAAGAAAATGAAAAAACAAGGAACTGTGTACTAGAGAAAATATTTGCAAAACATATATGTATATATGTTATACAGAACTTGTTTCCAGAATAAGTAGACAAAAAAAAAAACTCTCAAAGCTCAATTTAAAAAAGAAATTCTACTTTATTATAAAACAAACAACCCAATTTAAAATGGGCAAAAGACTATCTGTTCTCCACTGAATTGCCTTTGCAACTTTGTCAGAAATCAGTTGTCCGTTTATGTATGAGTCTATTTATGGAATCTGCATTTTTATTCCATTGATCTATTTGCCTATCTTTACACCAATATCACACTGTCTTGAATACTGTGGTTTTATAGGTCTTGAAATCGGGTAGTGTTAGCTCTCTCTTTGTTATTATTTTTCAACACCATTTTGATTTTTTAGATCTTTTCCATTTCCACATGAATTTTAGAACCACCTTGTCAATTTCTCCAAAAATAAATAAATAGATAAAGCCTTCTGGGATCTTGACCAGAATTGTATTCAATCTATAGTTCCATTTGGAGGGAACTGAATCTGAACAATATTGGATTCTCTGACTCATAAACAAGTTATACCTCTCCATTTATTTAGATCTTTCATTTCCCTCAGGAATATTTTGTAATTTTTAGTTTATAAGTCTTTCATCACATCTTTTGTCAGATTTATCCCTAAATAGTTATTATTTTTTATGCTATCATAAATAGCATTGTTTTAAAATTCCCATTTCCTGTTCTTTATTGCCTGTATGTAGACATGTAATCGATTTTTGTATAATGATCTTGTATCCTGCAACCTTGTTAAACTCAATTACTGCTTATAATAGCCTTTTTTGTAGATTCCAAGTTTTCTACATAAATGATCATGTCATCTGCAGAAAATGAAAGAGAGAGAGAGAGAGAGAGAAACTGTGTCCTGGGAGAAAATAAAAAAGTTTGCTTCTTATTTTATTATCTTAAGCCTTTGATTTCTTTTACTTCTCTTATCATAGTGGCTATAAACTTCAGTACAATGTTGAATAAAATGGTGAGAGTAGACATTCTATATCTTATTCCGTATAAAAAAATTAACCTGCGCCAGCCAATGGCATGATGGTTAAGGTTCCGGATCCCACATGGCTGACTGTGCAGTTCAAGTCCCAGACCCAGCAGCTTGAGAAACATGCCAGGTATGTGAGCATGCGTGCCCAAAATCCTGACAAGAGGGATAAATAAAGGAGAAAGGATTGCAGCATGACCAAACCCCAATGGGGTGGGGAGGGGGGGTGCCTTCTCGCTTTCCTTCTCCCTCCCTCTCTTTCTCCAGCTAGTGCACTCACCCTCTGGAAATTTTTTTCATCAATCCAAAATCACTTATAAATCTAAATGTAAAGAAACAAAACTATAAGGATTCCTGGGAACCAGCAGTTAGCGTAATGGCTATGTAGTTGGACTCCCACGTAGTCGACCACGGTTCGCATCCCAGACTCAGTGGCTTAAAACTCACGCTGGGCACATGTGTGTGCGTGCCCAAGATCCCAAGAGGAGAATGGAGGAGAAGGGATTGCAGCGTGACCATCCCCCCTGGGGGGTGATTTCTCGCTTTCTGTCTCTATGTCTCTCTCTGTCTGTCTGGCGAGCGCACGCACCCTATAGTGAAAATCTCTTCAAAAAAATTTGTTTTTATTTTATTTATTATTATTATTTTAAAGTTTGCTATAGATTGATAAGTGGGTACTTTAAAATGTAAAGTTATAGGGCATGTGTGTTCATCAGAGAGACACAGTGAGAAAGCAAGCCACCAGGTCCAGGACTTGAACTGTGGTTATGTGGGAGACCAGCACCTTAACCACCATGCCACCTGCTTACCCCAACAACCCAGTTTTTAAAGTGAACAAAAAATTTAAACAGACATCACCAAGGAAGATGTACAGATGGCAGATAAACACATAAACAGATGTTCAGCATCACTAGTCATTAGAAAAGTGCAAATTAAAACCACAATGAGATACCACTACATACCTATTACAATGGCTAAATTAAAAAGATTGTTTGTACTAAGTTGAATAGCATTTCCTCAAATTTATGCCCAACATGGGCCAGCAGGTGCCATGGTGGTTAAGGTGCTGGACTCCCATATAGCCGACTACAGTTTGAGTCCTGGACCTGGTGGCTTGCTTTCTCACTTTCCCTCGCTTTCTCTCTGGTCAAATTTTTTAAATAACAATAAAAATAAATAAAATAATTTTTAAAAAATTCATGTCCATCAGAACCTCAGAATGTGATCTTATTTGGAAAAAGGGTCTTTGCAGATATTAATTAATTAATGCAAGTTCATTACTGGATTGGGGTAGACCCTAAAGCCAATGACTGGTGTCCTTAAGAAGACCATGTGAAGACAGGTGTGGACACTGGAGCACTGTGTCTCCAAGTCAAGGAGCAACAGGGAACCCCAGATGCAGGAGGACGCAAGGTCGTACTCTGCTCGAGTGCCTCCAGGGGAGCCAACCCTGTTGCTGTGAGAAGAAAATATATATATATCTGTCGTTTTAAGTCACCTGGTTTGTGGTCATTCATTGTGCTGGCCCTTGGAATCTACTACATTTACCGTTGAAAATATTGGCAAAGGTGTGGATGAACTGAAACTTTCATACATTGCGGACAGGAATGTAAAACAGAGTAAGAACGTTGGAAAGCAGGTCGGTAATTTCTTAAAACGTAAAACATATACTTACAATATGACCTAACTATTCCTCTCCTAAGAGAAAAGAAAGCTGTGGTCGCAGAAAAAAAAACAAAATCCCACCTCGAGATGCCCGGGAGGGACAAGCAGTTGGCGTAATGGCTATGTCGCTGGACTCCCATGTTAGTCGACCAAGGTCCGAGTCCCCGACTCAGCAGCTTAAACTCACACCGGGCGTGCATGTGTATGTGCCCAAGACCCCAAGAGGAGAATGGAAGAGAAGGGATTGTGGCGTGGCCAAGTCTCTAAAAAAAAAAAAAAAGATGCCCAGGGAGATCTCAGAATGTGAAGTGAGAACCTTTCCACGGGGGTCTAGTCGTGTTACCCCTGTGCCACTGCCTGGCTCAAGACGCTCACTTCCCAAACCCACCCACCATGCTGGTGAGGAAGCCTAAACAGCCCTGGAAAAAACTCTCACAGTGAGGTACCGAAATTCTTAGTCTAGTGTCCTGGCCGAGCTCCTAGTCCACAGCACCAAGACGCCAGCCATGACAGTGCCCTCAGTAAACCTTCTGAGTGACTGAGCTGCCTCAGCTGAAGCCCTGTGAGAAATCAGCAGACATGGGACCAGCAGTTAGCGTAATGGCTATGTCACTGAACTCCCATGTAGTCGACCGTGGTTTGAGTCCTGGACCTGGTGGCTTAAACTCACACTGGGCACGTGTGCATGCGTGCCCAAGATCCCAAGATGAGAATGGAGGAGAAGGGATTGCGGCGTGGTCATCCCCCCTGGGGGGTGATTTCTTGCTTTCTGTCTCTCTGTTTCTCTGTGTCTTTCTGGCGAGCGCACACACCCTATAGCAAAACCCTCTCAAAAGAAAACAAACAAACAAAAGAAAGAAATCAGTGGACACCACTGGAGCCTGTCCAAACTGCTCACTCATGAGCAAAAGAAATGATGATCATTTTTCAAGGCACTGTTATGCGGTGGATTATTACATAGTAATGAGTAAACAGAACACTTTACCTAGAAATCTTTTAAAACAGCATAGAAATAACCCCAGAGCCAAAGCAAGAAGAAGATTGACAGACAAGTACTTTAAAATGTAAAGCTTTTGTAAGCCAAAAAGAGCATAGACATTAAAAGTTAAAGACATTCACTTCTGGGTATAAACATAAAGGAATTGAAAGTAGAGACGCATACAGGTACTTGGATAACCATGTCCATGGCAGCATTATTCACGAAAGCCAAAAGGTGGAAATAACCCAGTGTCCCTCGGTGGATACATGGATAAACAAAATGTGGCATACATACACAATTAAGTATTATCATGCCTCCAAACGGTAGAACACTCTGACATGTGCTAGAACAGGATGGACCTTGAAGACATGGTGCTAAGTGAGATAAGCCAGACACAAAACAAATATTTTATGATTTCCTTACATGTGAGTTTCTTAGAGAAGTCAAATTTATAGAGATGAAAAGCAGAATAGAGGTAACCAGGGTCTGGCAGAGAGGAAAAATTTAGTATTAAGTGGGTACAGAGTTTCAGTTTGAGACGATGAGAGAGTTCTGGGGATGAATGGTGTGATGGTTAACAGCACTGGGGATGCTCTTAATGCCACTGACTTACCCACTGAAAAATGGTTAAAAGGATTAAAATGGTTAAAAATTCATTGTATGTGTGTTTTGCTACAGTAAAAAAACAAAATGGTTTGAGGACTGGATGATGGCACAGTGGTAGATGCAACATTCTACAAAGCTGACACATAAGAAAGTTCCAGTTTCATGTTCTGGAAACTGCCTAAGTGCTTGCCCAAGGATCTGGGGTGGGCTGAAGCTGGAGGAATCAGTGTTAACACCTTGTTGGGAGTTCTCTCTCTCTCTCTCTCTCTCATGCCTAGGGGGAAAAAAAAGACAAATAAATAATTTTAAAATAATAGTTTAAAGACAAATAGGGAAAAAACTGAAAAAAATATTTGGAATATATTTGCAAAAATAACTGCACTGTATTTTCAGCTTTTAAAAACCTGGGCAAAGATAGAAGCATGCAATGCAAAATAAGAATTAGGGTAAGGAAGAAGAAATAGAAATAGCTAAAATACAATTTGGAGATGGACGCAGGCTCTGTAGTGAGCAGCTTTAATGAGTATGTGGGATAATATCACCTATAGCTGGTGAGTGTGTAAATTAGCACCTTTCTGGAAGGCAGTTTGGTTCTATGTATCAAATCTTTTTAAAAAGAGTTTTATGACCCTATAATTACACTACCAGGAATTAATTCTAAATAAAGATACAAGGGTAATGAGCCAGCTTTAACCTAGGGGTTAAGGGAACTAGATCCCACGTGGCCATGGCGGTGCACGCCAGGCGTGTGTGTGTGCACTTGCCCGAAATCCTAGAGTGGAGAAATGGAGACGGGATCGCAGTGTGACCACACCCCACTGGAGGGTGCTTTTTCTTTCTCGCTCTTTCTGTCTCCCTCTGACAAGCGCCCACAGCCTCTGGCAATTAAAAACGAGAGCCACAAGGGTAGCAGTAGAGAATGGCTTGTAACCAGACAAAAATCTGAATCAACCTAGAGATCCCTTCAGAAGAGATTTGTAACTAAATGCTGGTATACCATGGGCTTCTGCGCAACTTTGAAGAAGGATGACATTCTGCTACATTTATTGACATGCTGAGGAGTGCATGACATATTTTGAGTGGAAAAGATGCAGATTAAGAAGCAGTATGTACCGTAGGGGGTTGGGGAAGTGTGTGTGTCTGAATACATCAAAAGTCTGAGAGAAATGTTAACCATGTTCATTTCTGAGTGGTGGAACTCCAGGTCGCTCTTGCCCCTTATATGTGTCTGCATTATTCTTTGTTGTTGTTGTTGTTGTTGTTATGAGCATGTATTACTCCTATCAGAAAATTTTCAAGAGATCTTTTTTTCACAACGATAGGAAAGCACAGATGTAGCCCTGGCTGGAGAGTGAAGAATCCGCCTGCTGTTCTCATTTGGGGATCTCAGGGCACATCATGAAACATCTGCTGAGGTCTTGGCAGACCCTAAAGACGTCTCTGTCAAAGTCACCCTCCCTGGGGTCCCCTCAGGGGAGTCGCAATCCCCATGCTGTCCCACACATAGTGCCCCCTGCCACCCCTCAGTCCTGCACTTACTGGTACGAGCGGAATAAAGTCCCCGAGGATCCAGGCTCTCACATACCAGCTCTTTCCACACCTTCGCATGGCACTGGGCTCCCGCTGGCACCTGCTTCCCTGCTTTCTGTAGCTTCCTCTCTCCTCAAGCTGGGGACACAGGGCAGCCCTGAGTAGAGCTGACCAAACGATGCCCTCAGAAGTCAACCTTCTCTTAGCAGAGTCTGATTCTGTGTGCTTTGGACACTGAGGTACCCCCCATGGGGCACAGTCATGCTGCCATCCCCTCTCCTCCCTCTCTCCCTCCTCTTGGGATTTTGGGATGTACTCACAGGCACCAGCATGTCCCTCAAGCCCACTCTGGGCCCACATCTTCTCTGCCCTTCCTCTTCCCCCCGACTCCATCTTACTCCTTCGTCCTTCCTTGAGCAAACACTAAAGAAAGGTGCTGTGCTAGGCATGCAGAAAGGGGCCTGCTGAAGTCTGTCTTCCCCCCTCAGGCCTGCTCAGCCCAGCCCTGCCCTTGAGGGAGCCACAGACTACAGCACAGAGATGTTCCACCCAGCATTGTTTACAAAGGCAAATTACCCAGCCGTCCATCCACAGGGGATCAAATAAATGACTCACAAGACTTTTGCACAGTGAAAATTGCTGCATCAATTAAAAAGAGCCAGGCAGCTGGTATGCCCTTCTAGGTAAGTGGGAACTTCAAAACATAAAGTACGAGGGTTTTTTATTTTTCCTTTGATAAAAATTCATGTATAGTCTTTTTTAATAATACCATTTTCTATAAACTTTCTGAACAACTCCCTCATATATCATTAAATGAAGAAGGCAAGGAACAGAAAACATATTTAAAATGAGTCTGTTTGGTTTTTATAAATGTATAACATGGTCTTAATTTCATTTATTTTTACTGTTATGACAGTATTCTTTTTATTGTGGGAAAATTCCCATGCCATAGATTGTGTGCAGGGACAGGACCAGATCTAAAAGCTGGACACATGAAACGGATCATGATAAGTTTTGGGGAGGGAGAGGCCTTTTCTATCTAATACTTATATTCTTCTCCAGTGTTTGGTTTTTCAAACAAGTTCATATAACTTTTGTGGGAAAAATTAATATAAAAAGCAATGCATGCCGGATGTAAAAAAATTTTAATATAGAAATAAAGATGAATATTAAAATTAAAATTACCCTGCCAGCCACCCCCCTGAGTCAAGTCCTGCCAATGTGGTAGGGTACTCGCTTCTCTTCAGAAAAGGTGGTTTCCTGCCGGAGAGCATGTTCTCAGACTGTTGGAGGGTCCCCCTGAAACTATCCCAAAGGTCCTCTTAGGAAACACCCAGGTCTCACAACCTGGTTGTGTACAACCTTTGATCCAGCATTTCCATTTCTCAAAATGTATCCTGAAGAAATAGTTAGATACTCACATAGAACAGAAATGTGACGAGTCAGGCAGTGGCACAGCAGTAATACAACTCAATCCACATGGGAAAGGTCCTAGGTTCAAATCTCGGGGCCTTCCTGAGCATTCTGGGTACACAAGATCCATGCTGGCTAAGATTGGGAGTGGACTGCAGTGTGAAGATGCTTTTTATGGGGGGCGGGGGATGTGCCTGTCTCTCTCTCTCTCTCTCTCATGGAAAAAAAAAAGCCTTCAAGAATATTTAATGTTATAAAAAGGATGCCTGCATCATCATTGATAATTGGCAAATGGGAAACAGCCTACACACCCATTAGCGGGAAAAGGATTGAATAAAATGTGAGACATCCATAAAATGGAACGTCAATGCAATCAATATTTATTGATGCGGAATGATCACCTTGTTTTTTTTTTGTTTGTTTGTTTGTTTCTTTTTTGGAGAGGGTTTTGCTATAGGGCGCGTGCACTCGCCAGAAAGACACAGAGAGACAGAGAGACAGAAAGCAAGAAATCACCTGTCAAGGGAGATGGCCATGCTGCAATCCCTTCTGCTCCATTCTCCTCTTGGGATCTTGGGCACGCATGCACACGCACCCAGCATGAGTTTAAGTCACTGGGTCCGGGACCTGAACTACATTTAACTACTTGGGAGTCCAATGACATAGCCATTTGCCAACTGCTGATCCCCATCTTGTTATTATTACTTACTGTATTTACTTTTAAGTTCTGGCTGTAGGGCACATGCACTCACCAGAGAGAGATTGTGAGAAAGTGAGAAATCACCCCTCAGAGGGATGGCCACACTGCTCTCTCTTCTCCATCCTCTTGGAATTCTGGGCATGCACATACATGTGCCCGGCGTGATTTTCAAGCTGCCAGGTCTAGGACTCAAGCGGCAGTCAACCATGTGGGAGTTCAGCACCTTAACCACCATGCCACCTGCTGGCCCCTTTCTTGTTACATTATTAAGAAAAAAATAAGTGGTTATGAAGCTGTATGTATGGTATAACCCCCAATTTTGTCAAATATATATATATTTCTCTAAGCGTGCATGTACCTATGTGTGTGCTTTAACAAGACTACAAAACAGATACTGCTATGTTAACACTTGTTATTTCTGGGTAGAGGAATTACAAGTAATGTTTTTCTTTATAATATCTAATTTCCCCATAATAAATGAATCTTACTTTGCCATTTATAAAAAGTTTATTTATTTTTTTCTGAGAGAAAGAGAGAGAGGCAGCTCAACAGGGCTTCATGCCTCAATCCACGCACAGCCTCGTCCATCCAGGAAAACTATCATGTCGCCAGCTGACCTTGCACTTTTAGAACTAAAAGCTAAATAATATTGCCACATGGTCTCCCCTCAAGGCCTTTGCCCTTGCAGCTTCCCCCGTCTAGGATGCTGTTTTCCAAGTACTTTCCACTTTGTTCAAGTCTTCGGTCAAATGTGTTTTTCATCCGGAGCTTTCCCCGACCACTCTATTTAAAACTGTTGGTGTAGGGACCAGCAGTTAGCGTAATGGCTATGTCGCTGGACTTCCACATAGTCGACAGCGGTTTGAGTCCCGGACCCAGTGGCTTAAAATCAGGCCGGGCGCGTGTGCATGCGTGCCCAAGATCTCGAGAGGAGAATGGAGAAGGGATTGTGGCGTAGTCATCCCCTCTGAGGGGTGATTTCTCATTTTCTATCTCTCTGTCTCTCTCTCTGTCTGGCGAGCGCATACGCCCTATAGCAAAAAAAACCTCTCCAAAAAAACTGTTGGTGTCTGTCCATGTCCCCTCCCTTTCTCCCACCATTCCTCACACCTGTCTGCCTCTTTCCCCTCTCAGCTTCCTCTGGTTCCCGCCTTTATTCCACAGAAGAACTTACTGACATCTAACTTCCTATGTCATTTGCTTATTTACTATGTTTATCATCTATGCCCCCCTACCTGCCCCCACCCCCGACGGGTCAGCGCCAAAAGGGCAGGAATTTTTCTGTTTTGTTCTCTGGTGACTCCCAGAGTCTAGAACAGGGCCTGGCTCATAGTAAAAGCTCAATCAATATTTGAGTAATGAATGAATGGGTGAAATATAAACAAGCAAATGGTTTCTCCTTTATTGAAGACTTTATTGCATTCTCGTCCTTCTGATTTTCAGAAGCGGCATGGATGAGATGGTTCTGGCAGGCCTGAGACAGACAGGTGGGAGAAAAGATGTCCTTGTCCCTTTCCAGATTTCTCTTCCCTTCATTTGCCAGGGAGCGGTAGCTGCACTGAGCCCTAAAGTAGTGCCGCCCCCTGCTGGGAAGTTTGAAAAACTGCAGCGCAGGAGCTCAGCTGTTGCCCCCATATTCCAAAATGACTAAACTTGGACATTTGGAAAGGGGCAGCACTTAAAAGTGACTAGAGAGTGTGGCTCCCGCATTTCTCTCTGAGAATCCAGTTGGGTCTGTGGGGGCCTTTTAGAGTTGGAAGAGCTGAAAAAGAAATGGACTCCACTCTCTCGGATGTGGAAACCAGATTCAGGCAGAGTCCATCTCTGGCTATAAAGATTTTTTTTCTATTGAGAAATTTAGCCAAGACTGACTTTGATAAAAAACCAGCCACGACTCAAGACCAACTCCCCGGGGATCTTTCTTAGGCACTTCAAGCTTCCCTGGGCGTCTGTCCGGCTTAGCATGTATTATTTCATCCCGTCTATTCCACAAAACCAGAATTTCAAGCCCAGTTTTTACTGAGACTTTTAAAGGAACACGCAAGTTTAGTTTCAGAAAGAGGCAATGCACTGGCCTAGTCATTGGTTCATTGACTCTGCCTTTTCCTGAGCATTTACTTGTGGCAGGCACGGTGCTAGGTGCTACAGAGAGGACAGTGCAAAACACAGGCTGCTATGGATCCTGTTTGCTAAAAACTGCCTGCAAACAGGTAGTGTTTCTGTTCCACCGTTGTCAATTTTCTTGGTGGGTGGGTTGGGGGGAATATTACAAGCTAGACTGCAACTGTTTTGTGTCTTTTCTGGTCTGCAATCTCTGCGATCCAGACTATATAACCCCTGCTCGGCCCAGAGCCCTGCTGAGACGGCCGGCATTATAAACCTCAGCTCTCCTACTCCGAGTGGCGCTTGGATTCTTGGCGGTCTGTTTTCTGCAACAAGACAAACATCTCAGCCCTCCGTCCTCATCAGAAAGGCAGGTGCTTAACACACAAACGTGAAGATCTCATTAAAACCACAGTAGTGGTTAAGGTGGCTGGATCACACGCAGCCGACCACAGGGTTGAGTCTCAGACTTAGCAGCATAAAAAAATGCCAGGCACATGTGCGTGTGTGGCCAAACTTCCAAAAGAAGGGAGAAATGGAGGAGAAAGGATTGCAATGTGACCTGCCCCGTTGCGGGGTGCTTTCTCCCTCTCCCTCTGTCTGTCTTTTTCTGGCAAGTGCACACACCCTCTGATGCATTTTAAAATAAGAAAATTTTAAAAAGAAAAAGAAACTGCAGTAAATATTCTGAAGAAGAACGGGGTGTTATGAAAAAGAGTAATAGGAGCAGACTTTGATTTTGAGAATTCACACTGAGGACATGATCGTTCATCTGAATTCTTCCCCGAGTAGCCAGGAGCAAGGGAAGGATAGCAAGCAAGAAACTAGAAGTTTGCAGACTTTCCATTTGAGCAAAATACCTCTCCACAGAGAAACAATTAGTCTATTTTGGTAAATGTTTGCTCTTAGGAAAGTACAGCACAGGGGTTAGAGTCAAGAGTACTGCGTTTTAATCCTAGCTCTGCTTCCTTCATGAGTTCCCATCTCCTTTGTCCCAGAGTTACTGTAAGTTTTTAACTTCATGGATCCTGTTTGCTAAAAGCTGCTTGCAAGCAGAAGTGTTTCTGTTCCACCTTGGGGGAAATTTACAAGCTGGATTACAACTGTTTTGCGGCTATTTTGCCACTTTTCAGGTTTCCTTTGTCTACAATATCCATGACCCAGACTATATAACCTCTGCAACTTCTGCAAGTTGGTGCCCAGGCTTTGGAGTACCAGCTCCTCTGGCACCCGCAGCATCATAAACCCGAGTTCTCCTTCTCTCTGAGTGCTACCTGGCTTCTCAGCAGTCTGTTTTCCGCAACATTTCTGGTTCCCTGACGGAACCCAACCATGTTGACCCCTACCAGAGGAGCCTGCAGGGACGAAGGGGCCCCAGAATCAAATGAGGCAGTGCCGCTGGTCTTGTGTCCTTCTTCATCGGGAGCCCTGATGCCCTGTAGGCAACCGACCCCCACTGGACTCAATAGAGAGACAGACCAACTCACAGGCCAAAACCTCCAGATAAGGTAAAGTCCCAGATCTCAGGAACCCACCCAGGCCCACCCCGTTTGGGTGGAAGGGGAGCCCTGATACCCTCCCCTGGTCTCCCATCGAAGACGCTAGTTCTGGGTTCAGGTTGCAGCGTGTTCTCCTGCTGGGGGTCTACCAGCTCAGGTCACTGCATGGTCCCCTGTTGGGGCCACCAGCCTAGGTAACTGTGTGGTCCCCTGCCAGGGCCACCTACTCTGGTGGCTATGCTCTCCTGTTGGGGTCACCAGCTGGGCACGCTCCCAAAGGAGGGAGGACACGTGATAATCTCCGGAGTGACTATGAACATGTGTCTGCCAGTACCTTTGACCCCACGGTTTTCAGACTGCAGGCTCTGAGTGGATTCTCACCTGTATTTCCGTGGTGACCTCATAAGGCTCAGGGCTGCCCAGCGCTGGGGGACCTGGTCCCTCCCTACACACCGAGTCTGAGTCGGGGACTTGTACCGACGTGCCAGAGCTCAGAGGCACCTACATTTCCCACAAGGGATGTGGCCAGGCAGATACCTGATTGTTCACCTCCCCAAGAGGACACCCTTCCTGTGTTTGTCTGGTGTCACCCTTACAGGGAGGAATACATTAGGAGGGGGGTTTCTCCACATGTCCAAGGGACCCTGGGCCCCCAAGCTCTCGGCTGATTTGTTTCTGTCACAATCTGTGGGCTCAAAGCTTGTCCCTTCTGTCTTGGGGAAGGAAACTGGCTCCAATTAGATATCCTCTCATTCTGGGTTAGGCTATAAAAATTCTATAATTAAAAAATACAAGAAGGGGTTCTCTGGAGAACGTGGTGTCAAAGTAAACCCAGGAAACTGGCTCTTATAATCCTAATGTGTTAAAAGATGTGATACAACAAGTAAAGATTTCTGATAATCCAATCATTTTGGGGAGAGATTTTTGCTATAGGGTATGTGTGTTCACCAGAAAGAGACAGAGAGACTAAAAGTGAGAAATCACTCCCCAGGGGGGTGGCCATGCTGCAATCCCTTCTCCAGTCTCCTCTTGGGATCTTGGGCACACACGCACACGCACCCAGTAGGAGTTTTAAGCCACTGGGTCCAGGACCTGAACTGTGGTTGGCTATGTGGGAGTCCAGCAATGTAACCATTATGCCATCTGCTGGTCCTGATAATCATTTAACTGGATAAAAATTTCCATTTTTTATGGAGAAACTGATTGGTTTTCTCACTGATAATTTGATCATTTAACTGGCGGGTATGGAAAAACTGATTGGTTTTCTGGCTGATGATCTAATCATTTTAACTGATTGGCTTTCTGAACTACTAAGCAAACCAAAGGCAAGAAAATGTGTGACAAGAATTGCATGCTGGGTAGCCTATACCAAAATGGTTACTTCTCGGTCCACTGTCTAAGATCACAAGTCAATTGTTAAAATCTGTATAAAACGATGTAAATCCAGTGTTAAGCATAGATCCATGAAGAGCATTGCCGTCTGATTCTTCCTGAGTCTAATCGCTCTCAGTACTAAGTTAACATGCTTTGATTGTTAGTCTTTTAGATTTTATAGGAATGAAAGATATTGGGTTGGTCTCTGCCTTGGGATATACGTAAACGAGTTTCGTGTTTGTACCTGTGCATAAGCTACTGATATATGTTAAAAGTTAAGGCTGCTAGGACCAGCAGTTAGCGTAATGGCTATGTCGCTGGACTCCCACGTAGTCAACTGCGATTTGTGTCCTGGACCCAGTGGCTTAAAACTCACATTGGGCGCATGTGCGTGCGTGCCCAAGATCCCGAGAGGAGAATGGAGGAGAAGGGATTGCAGCGTGGCCATCCCCTCTGGGAGGTGATTTCTTGCTTTCTGTCTCTATGTCTGTCCCTGTCTGTCTGGCGAGCACACGCGCCGCCAAAACCTCTCCAAAAAAAAGTAAAAAAAAAAAGTTAAGGCTGCTAAAACTTGAAACTTCTGATCAATATAAATATGTATAATTCTGTTAACACATACAAGTTTATGTTTTGTAAAACCTGCAAAGTGGGCTCCCCCCTTCTGGCTGAATTCGACTGATAGGACAGACCGAGCTCCTTACTCCTAGGTCTCTGGGACCTACGGTTGAAATGAAGGTGGGGAGTCAACCAATGACACTGGTTCCCGGGCCACCAGGCCTTTCTGTCAATTCCGGACTTATATTTGCAACAAAGTCAATGAATTTTTTTTTCCTGCTCTCATTGGCAAAGATTGCCTTGTAGTGTATGCCTCATCGCTTTCTCCACCTGTAGTGGAGCAGATCATTATTTAGTGTGGATGACCAAACTGAAGAGGCTGAAATGAAAAAAGTTGAAAAGTCTGTTCGTGATCACGATTTTGAAAACTTCTACACGAGAGAGCTGAAACCAGCTGGTCTGCAGCATGCCTGGGGCCAAGGTGGACATCATGGAAAGGTAGCTCGTGGCTATAGCTGGTTGTTAAAATTTTACTGGATCACGTCAAGAACTGAACTTGTGTTGTCGGTTCTAGGAGCCAGGTTGTCAGGAGCAAACACTCGCGTCTTCAAACACAACAGTAATCCGTGTGGAAGGGATATCTAGCATGGAGGGGTCCATTCGCCTTCCTGAAGTGACTGCCCTCGCATAAAAGTCCAAGGCATACTTTCATCTGGATGAGGCTCACAACACGGGGGCCCTAGGCCTACCGGCCGAGGTGTGGTAGGGCTGGATCCCCAAGAACTGGAAGTTATGATGGGCATGTTCGCCAAGAGCTTTGGTGCTCCTGGAGCATACACTGGAAGCAAGAAGGAGCTGATATGCCGCGGGAAGTTGAACTCGTCACCATGGATCACTTTCACTCCAGACGGATCAGCCAGCTTAACTCTGGGAAATGGCAGAGCCCTGATGATGGTGGTAATGGTGCCAAAAGAGAATGAATGGCGCCTCTCTGCTTCTGAGGAGGAACACGCCAACCCGCCAAACCTACGGATGGAATTCCTGACAAGTCTGAGTGGAGGGGCTGAAACCTGGTGTCACTCCAAGTGAGGCAGAGGCAATACCTGGTATGATAGGACATCCAAGAACACACCGAATGCCTCAAAGAAGTTGGAATTCTAGGTGGATGTCAGTCTCCCTGGAACACTCCACTACTGCTGGTTAGAAAAGCCGTGAGGCTTTTCCCAGTCAGTGCAAGATCTCTGCGCCGTAAACAATGCCACTGTAACCCTCCACTCTGTAGTGTCAAGCCTCTACACACTCCTGAGCCTCCTGCCACCTCAAGCCAGTTGGTTTACATGCTTGGACTTCAAAGACACCTTCTTATGTCTCCAACTGACTTCCAAGAGCCAGCCCATTTGCCTTCAAATAGGAAGAAGGTTCCCCATGCCAGTGTGACTCCGATGAACAGTAGGGGCTATAGGTGATGGACAGGGACAAGGATGGCTCAATGCGAGAACCCACGCACCTAGAGATGGTGTGCACGCCAAGCCCAGTCACCCTCTTGCCCTCCAGGCCTAGATCACCTGATCATAACTGAGAAGAGGTCATCGATGAAGTCTATTTGAGTAGACTAGACCTATGGGACACGCCCCTCCTGGGCAATGTGATACTCTTCGCAGATGGCAGCAGTTATGTTTGGGATGGACAACGGAGAGCTGGGTGTGCAGTGACCACAGAGGCAGGTCAGCTTAGCGGGCTGAACTGTGGGCACTCAACTGGGCCCTAAAATATGCCACCAGTTCAAATAAGGAAGAAATCTCCAGCAAGCAACTAGAGTCCTATTGCTGCCGGAGCTCCCCCATACGAAGAAGGAAAACAATGGGCAACAGAAGAAAGGGGGACAAAGATTAGAGAGGATTTGTGGCAGCTACCAGATGAGTGACTATTTGTCCCACGTATTTTGTACCATGTTAGTAGCAGATGTGTAACCTGCGCCAGGAACAATGCCCATTGGAAGCCGAACCAGCTCCCTGGAGTCCTATAGAAGCCTCCCCTTATGAGTGGACTTTGCTGAGGTCAAGCCATGCAGAAGCCGAACCAGCTCCCTGGAGTCCCGGCTATAGAAGCCTCCCTTTATGAGTGGACTTTGCTGAGGTCAAGCCATGCCAAGGCTACCGATATCTATTGGTACTATTTGTGCCTATTCAGGCAGATAGGCGTTAGCTAAAGTCTTACTCAAGGATGTTACCCCTCAGTATGGACTGCCACTGACTACAGAATTAGACAGTGGGCTTGTTTTTGTCTCCAAAATCACCCAGATGGTGGCTAGGACCTTGGGAATCAAATGGAAACTCCACACTACCTACCATCCTGAGAGTTCAGGGAGAATGGAATGCATGAACGGAACCCTTAAAACCACTTTGGCTAAGTCATGCCAAGAGATAGGGATGACTCGGTTGGACTCAAGACTTCTCCGAGTCTGCTGACCCATACTTCGTTGGACCCATTACCCTTAACACTTCTCCGGGTCCACTGCAGTACTAGATAATCCAGCTACTCGCCTTTGGAAAATTGTTTGGATGCCTTCCTCCTGTCATTTATCCCTCACACTAGAGTCAAGAGGGCTGCCTCCATGGACCCACATGGGCCCTGGACTGCAAAAACAGACCAGACAAAGCCCCTCCAGATGATGCTTTGGAGACGAGGAATCTGTAGCCCTGCTCTAGTCACTCCAGCGGCTGACTAGTCACCACTTGCAGAACCCTGAGGAACCTACAGCCCTGCTGCAGTCACCCTGGAGGCTGACTGGTCTACACGTGGCAGAAAAATCAAGGATACACCTGTCCGAGAAACACATGAACTGTTTGGAACATTCCCAAATAAGAACGTTCCTTCTGTAGGCTTGGTTGCTATGAACTCGGCTGATTGGAAATGAAACAGATGTGAGGCCATACTATGATGCCCTGCGGAAGACCAAGGGCATCAAAGTGGGAAATGTATGGACATACTCCTGGGGGCTTCCCAGGAAGACAGCTTCCTCTCAGAAACAACCTCTCCCCCATCACCCACCTCCTGCTTTATATGTGATGGTGCCAGGACATGGCATTTGGCTTCATGGCCATCATCTTGGGAACATGAGAAGAAAGTTAACAATCACAGAAACAACCCAAGATACTGAGCATATCTTGCTGCTGAAGAACTCTGGAACTGTCAGTTCTCAAACATTTTTATTATGTGAGCGAAATAACTCCCATTGTCTTAAGCTGCTACAAATGGTTTCTGTTACCTGCAGCCCAGAGCATTCCTCACTGGTCCAGGGTCCCAGCTCTCTGTTCAGAATTAAAATCAGCTGGTTTTCTCCGATTGTCTTAATATCCACCAGTTCACCTTGAGGACAGTCTAGGCATTATCCCAGGCAGCACCATAGCCTTCCCTGGGGCCATTCTCTTTGTAAAACCATGACTCACCTCAGAGGCCCTTACTGGCCCCACACCTTCATTCCAGAGCAGATTCCACAATCCATCCATCTTTGTCTTTCTCATTTCTCCTGTCTATTTTTGTCCTTTGCAAAATGTCCTGGCCCCCAACTAGGATACAGAGGTATTAGCACACCCTCTCCCTTAATCCCTCAGGCTCCTATTGCCTTATCCAAAGTCACCCAGGAGAACAGAGCCAACTTAGCTTTTTTGACCTGTCTTCTCCTGAGGAAATGGAACTGCTTCATTGTCCCATTTGTCCCAAGCTCTAAATTCTCTCCCCTTTCACCATGCATGACCTTAGAACTTTCCTTCTGTCTCAAGTCTCAGAGCACACCTACAAAGGAGGAATAGCAAACGCCCAGCCCATGTCATGCATGCCACCACTCTTTCATCTAGCACCCATGGCAGACATTGCTAATCAACTATAGCACAAGAAATTAGTTGACATGTTGGACATGGTTGGAAGTAGGGGTTAAAGAGTTATCTGTGCAGGTCCAGCACATGGCGTGGTTAAGGTGCTAGACTCCCACATAGCTGACCACAGTTCAAGTCCCGGACCTGGTGGCTTGCTTTCTCATTTTTCCTTTCTCTCTGGTCAAATTAAAAGATATAATAATGATGAAAAAACATTAAGTAATTCTAAAAAAGCTAACTGTGGCTCTCCAGGGCAGGAACCTTGCCTATCTTGTTCACCATTGCTTCCTCCAGCACCCAGCACAGTGCCTGGCACTAGGTACTCAATAACTATTTATTGCATGATCAAAGGATGTTCTTTTGTAGCACTCAACTCAAGATTCCCCTGAGGCCTGTCATCTTGCTGCTCTCTTAATAAGCTGGAGAGAGGGTCTCATCACAAAGAGTGATGGCCCTGTTGTCAACAGTGCTGAGGGGAGAGCACTCACTGGTCAAGACAAGGAAGGGAGGAGGGAGAGTCCAGACAGATGGAAGAGCCTTTACCCTAAGAGAAGTGTGGCATCATGACTGGCTATTTCTTTCAAAAAGGTCTCTCTGGCTTCTCTGTGACAAGACTACAGAGGTCTCCAGACAAAAGCAAACAGACCAGGCTGTCGGAGTCATCCAGGGAGCAGGCAGACCAGGGCCACAACTCCCAGCGCAGGGCTGAGCTGGAGGACAGCCGACCTGGCGAGGTGCGGGGAGTTCTGACTTGGACTACCGCTTGGACTGGACATTCAAAATTTGGACTTAAAGGGACTAAATGACCACGTGGTTGTCTTTTACCAAAGAGTGAACTGAGAAGTCTTGGTTTTTCACCTAAAAGTAGGCATTGATCACTCCAGGGAAGAGAATCTACATTTTGTTCCCCATTGTCTCAATCCAGCCTCACACCATTACCTGGGGTCTGTTTTCAGATTCAACCCATTTTGAAGGTGAAAATGGGAAGTTCCACCAAGAAAAGCCACCGGTCCCCTACCAGTCAGCCAGCAAGTGGCAGAGGTGGCATCCTATCCCAGACATGACTCCAAATTTCCCTCCTTCCTCAAGGCCCGTGGCCAGGAGACACCAGGAGGCTGGTGAGCTTCAGCACCCCAGACAATCCTCAAACTCTTCACTGACAGGAACCTGTCTCTCCCATCCTATGAACGTTCTCCAGCTCAGAGGCTCTCAAACCAAGATCACAGGTCCCCCCAAGACAGCTGGCAATGTCTGGAGACATTGTTGTCATAGTTTGGGAAAGGGGTAGCGGGGTTGCGACTGGCAGTTATCAGTGCAAGGATGCCACTCCACAGCTTCCAGGACACCCTTCCTCCTGCCACACAAAACTTAAACCACCCCGAGTGTGAATAAAGCCAAACTAAGATGGGTGCTCCCAAAACAAAGCCCCTCCAAGTTGGCACCTATGCCAGGGAGGGCGACGGGTCCCGTCCCTGCAGATCCATGTGTTCACTGAAGACAGGCTGACAGGTCCTTCCCCTGACGACCTCAGGTCAATGACTATTGAGCCAGGAGTGTGGCCTTTATATAGCTGCAGACGCGGCATGAGTGACCCGGCTCTGCTGTCCTGGTGCCACGTTCCCCAGGAAAGGTGCTCAGGAGGGAGGGTGGAGGAGAGTGGGGAGAAGCAGGGGAGGTTGTACAGCAGCTGTTCCTGGAATCTGGGCCTCTGGAGAGGAACAATGCCCCAGGAACGCCAGGCATGCCACCAAGACAGCTGAGCCCCCGGGCATCTGAAGGGCACCAGTAAAAGTGGGATGGTCTGGGTGCCTCTCTCCAATACAGGCAAGGCAGATGACTGAAGGCTAAAAATATCAGGGACGACAAAAGCCACCAAGGGTTGCCTGGCTTCCTGCAGTTGGATCTCTGCTCCTGAAGGGAGCTGAGAGCTGGGACTGGATCCCCAAGCCCCCCAGTCAGACTACCATGGGGAGGATACACGTGGAGGGTAGAGTATGACAGTCCAGGTTCAAATCCCATGGCTGCCAGGTGCTAGCAGTGGGTCCTTGGGGACTAACTATTCTTCTCTGAGCCCCAGTTTCCTCATCTGGTAAATGGGCCTGACTTTAGGACCTTCTTCATAGTGTTGTGGTGAAGATTCAGTATGGTGATATGGTGAAGGGTACACACTTAGCACAGGGCTTGACGTGCAGGGACTCTAGTAAGTGGGGAAATGATTTCATTTCTTCTGAGGCACTCACGCTGCAGGCTGGGTGGTGGCCGTGGCAGGCAGGCCTGCTTTCCCAAGTCCTTATTACCCACCCCTAGGATCAAATGCAAACCTTCTTATCCCCTGTAGGATTCGATGTGTGCCCACTCATACGCCGCCAGCTCAGCGTCTGTCCCCAAGAGCTCTGCATTGGAGACCTGGGGGGGCGAGCTCAGGGCTGGCATAGGAAATGAAGTTGGGGAGTGATAACCACACACACACACACACACACACACACACACGCTCACACTCACACTGATGGTGCACATCTCTGTGCCTGGACACTCACTGTATGAGTCACCACATAGATGGTGCCCAAAATAGTGCCTAGCACAGAATAAGGATGAGAAGGTTAGCTATTGCCATCAGTATCACAATTACCGAGTTTTATAATCTTCTAAGGCCAGCACAAATGTTTCCCCTATTTACTAAGTGAAAAAACAGGCTCGCGGTGGGTGAGTCACTTGTCCAGGACCGCACAGGCAAGGAGGTGGGGGACCTGACCTGGAACTCATCTTTTATTCATTGCATCATTTTAGTAGGTCAGGGTCAAGTGATAAAAGATCTTATTTGGGACCAGCAGGTGGCGCAGTGGTTAAGGTGCTGGCCTCGCATGTAGTCAACCGTGGTTCAAGTCCCGTACCCGGTGACTTGAAACTCACACTGGGCATGTGTGTATGTGCCCAAAATCCTGAGAGGAGAGTGGAGAAGAAAGGATGCTGCATGGCCATTCCCCCTGAAGGGTGATTTCTGTCTCTCTGTCTCTGTCAAGCACATGCACCCTAAAGCAAAAATCTCTCAAAAAATAAGATCTTAATTGTTGGGTCAAGGAGAGGAGACTTCCTTGTAAGGTGGTAGGGAACCATTAAAAGTCCTAGAGTGGGACCAGCAGTTAGTGTAAAGGCTATGTCACTGAACTCCCATGTAGTTGACCGCAGTTCAAGTCCTGGATCCAGTGGCTTAAACTCATGCTGGTAGCATGTGCGTGCGTGTCCGAGATCCCAAGAGGAGAATGGAGGAGAAGGGATGAGAAGGGATTGTGGTGTGGCCATCCCCCCTGGGGGTGATTTCTTGCTTTCTGTCTCTCTGTCTCTTTCTGTCTCTTTGGTGAGTGCACACGCCCTATAGCAAAAACCTCTCCAAAAAAAAAAAGTTCTAGAACACGTGTGAGTCATATGACAGCACGCATCTGAGTGGGACATAGGGAAAAGGATTTAGAGTGGGCGTGTATGAAGGGCAGGGGTGGAGAGGCAAGAGAAGAAAAGTCCAAAATCCACTGAGAGCTACCAACGTAGGCTGGACGTAGAGCAGGATTCGGGGAGAGGGATTTGCGAGCTGTTTTAGAGAAGGGGTAGATAAGACTGCACCAACAGGGGAGAATAAAGATGGCTGAGGATTTGGATCTGGGAACCTAAGAGAGGCGAAGTCATTAATAGAAAAAGGATTTGGGAGAAGAACGGGGAGAAGACGAACTCACATTTGAACGTGTTATGTCTTTACCCCCACCCCCTTGCGCGTGCCCAGTCAGTGTTCTGGAATACCGTTGCCGAGCATCGCCACACCCAGCAGTATTCCATAGGAGAATGGAGGTCTTGCTAAGTCTTAGTCACTACATTCGAACCCACGACAATCCTTCGAAGTGAGGAGAGCCACTGGCTCCTGAACAGATGAGGAAACCGAGGCTCGGCACACGGTGCGGCTCGCCCACGATGCACTCTGCCCACAGCAGCCCCACGTGGCTATCCCATCAGTGTGGCTGGCTCATCTCTCCAGGTGCCAGGCCTGGCCCACCAGGCTGGAGAAGCCACCTTCCCCGCTTGGCAGCTCTCAGTGACACTTGGAGGGCCTGACAGGAGCAGATAGGCGCTATCGCTTGGTGACAGGGTCCATCAGCCGCTGGCTCTGGCTGGTAGGGCCTGGTATGCCTTTGTTCTTGTGGGACGGCAGCCTTCACCACGCTCCTTACAGGGGCATTGTGCACCAGGACAGGTTGGGTGCTGTCCCCATTTACGCCCAGTGAAATCTCAGCGAGCACCTCTGGAGCACCTTCCTGTGCCAGGCGCCGTCCGAAATACCAGCGTGTTACTGGATGAACTTGGTAACCAGCTGGTATTAATATGTGCACTCATTTCATCTGCTGGGCTTCATAAAACAACCACACAGAGGAGGGCTTCCTTTCCCCTTAGACTGTGGGCTATCATGGCTTAGACTTAAAGTCCGGGAGCGCAAGAAGAGAAAGAACCTGCAAAGGAAATGAATTAAATGTGCCCCCAGCCAGGACTGGATTAAAATCTTTAAAAGCCCTGAAGACGAAAAAGGTATCGGCTGTCAATGGATAGTACTGAATGAAAGATAAAAACAGGACTCAGCGTCCAGCTCACACAGGAATACCCCACCGTGTTCCGAATCCCCCAATGCCCCAACAGTGACTATGGTGGTATCTTTAAAAAAAAAAAAAAAAAGTATCTGTTTCCCAAAATAGTTTGTTGGTTTCTGTCGTTGTTGTTCCCGGCGTCCCTGCTCAGTTGGTGCTCTGAGACAGACTAAGCATGCCAGCCCCACCAGGCCACAGAGGGGACCATGCCAGTCTCCATAAGTGAGGGTCCTGGGCGCTGTGTGGGAAGGCTCCGAGGACCATCAGGGAGCAGAAAACCCAGGTGGCCAGAGGACGTGTGTGAGCACATGTGTGGGTTTGCCACCCTCAGTGTGCAGAGGTGTACTGCGTGTGCACCCTGACACGCTACTGGCTGTGCCACACAGGCTGGGACTGCCTTTCTTTTTTTGTTGTTGTTAAACTTGGAAACTGGAAAACCCAGGCCCACCGCTCGCTCACTGTCACTAATCCCTGTGTCCCGATGTCTCACAGCACAGATCTGCTTTGCCTATTCATTTATGTATCATTTTGGAATTAAAAATTAACATGTTCATTTCTTAAAAATGTCCTGAGCAATGATCAGCAGAGAGGGGATCTGGTTTACTGGACCCAAAAGCCTCCTTATCTGTGTCCCCTCATTCTGAGACCCCTCTACCCACTAAGGCATAGTAGACTGGGTAAAGATGTCAGGTCCAAGTTCAGCTGGGAGGACTGACCTTGAGACACTCGTTGGCACTCCGCGTGGTCAGTGCAAAGTGTCCCAAACCCGCCTTTGCCTGACTAGACCACATTTTTTTTTTTTTTTGGAGAGGTTTTTGCTACAGGGCGCGTGCGCTCTCCAGACAGAGACAGAGAGACAGAAAGCGAGAAATCATCCCCCCAGGAGGGATGGTCACACCGCAATCCCTTCTCCTCCATTCTCATCTTGAGATCTTGGGTACACACGCATACACACGCACCCGGCCTGAGTTTTAAGCCACCGGGTCCAGGACGCGAACTGCGGTCGACTACGTGGGAGTCCAGCAACATAGCCATTATGCTAACTGCTGGTTCCCTAGACCACATTTTTCAGGCCTGGGCAAGAGTCAGAAATCTGGCCCCAACCAGGAGTCCCCAGGCCTAGCAGGTCACATCCCCTAAGTCGACATAGTGACTAAAATTCAAGCACTCACGTGCTCCCTGAGGTAATGACCCTGTGAAGGGAGTGCTATATGAAACCCATTTTACAGATGAGGAACCTGAGAACTCAGAGAACAAGGAAAACCTGCTTAAGTCACATGGCTGGGCTGGACTCAAACCTCAGCTTGTCCAATTACAAAGCCTTGAGCTACCACATGGGGCCAACTCGAGGAGAATCAAAGCCAAGTAACCCTCCCGTCCTCACTCTGGGAGATGCCCAGCACCTTGTTGGAATCAGGGTCCGTGGGTCAAATCCCTCTCTTCTCTGTATCCTTGCCTCCAGCATTACCGAGAAGTATGCTACCACTCTGACCTGTTAGTTACGTTTTCTTTTTTTTGGTGGGGGAGTGTTTTTGGTTTTTGCCAGAGGGTGTGTGCACTTGCTAGAGAGAGAGAGAAGGGGGTTTAGAGGGACAAAGCACCCTTGAGGGGCATGGTCACACCCCAATCTCTTCTCTATTTCTCCATCCTGTTGGGATCCTGGCATGCATGCACACATGCCCAACACGTTTTCAAGCCACCAGGGCCAAGACCTGAGCCGACACTAGCTCTTTTAACCTCTAGGCTACAGGGCAGGTCCCAGAGTTAAGTTCTTTCTTCTTGGAAGTATGTCCATTTTTCTCTTAGTCCTTGGAGTTCGTCCATCCTGCCAGGTAGACCTTGGTATGCATCTTTTCCTCATCCTTCCAGCTCAGAGCTTGGCATCCTTCCAACCTACACATTCTTTTGGGCTGAAGACCTTGTTTTTGATATTCCTTGCTCACTTCAGGTTTCTGTTTTGGGAATATTAATTATTTGTACTTCTTTGTTATTTTTCTTCCCCAGATAGTCCCGAGATAGCATCTTCCAGGACAGTATTTGGATTGGATTGTCAACCTTTTCTGTTATTCATCCATTTGCTTTTTAGTTTGGAAATCAAATCATTTCTTTTTTTTTTTTTTTTGCTATAGGGCGCATGCTCTCGCCAGAAAGTCAGAGACACAGAGACAGAAAGAGAGAAATTACCCCCCGGGGGGATGGCCATGCTGCAATCCCTTCTCCTGCAGTCTCCTTTTTGGATCCTGGGCACACACGCACACATGCCCGGCATGAGTTTAAGTCACTGGGTCCAGGACTCGAACCGAGGTCGACTACATGGGAGTCCAGCAACATAGCCATTATGCCCACTGCTGGTCCAATCAAATCATTTATTAAAACTCCAAGAAGTCGTTTTTTGGTTTCACTCCAATTTTCCTGAGGTTATTAATTAATTAATTATTTTAAGTAAACTAATACTTTGGGCTATAAAAAATGCTGAAGTTGGGGCCAGCAGGTGGTGTAATGGTTGGGATGTTGGACTCCTACATGGGTGACCACGGTTCAGGTTCCAGACTTGGTGGCTTGCTTTCTCAGTTTCCTTCTCTCTTTGTCTCTCTCTGGTCAAGTTTAAAAGCGATAATAATAAAAAATGAATAAAATGAAATAAATATTTTTTAAAACAATGAAATTAATACACCACTGTATTTTCAAAATTGAGATTTGTTGTATCACATTACAGTTGAACATAAATCCCCACTTTTCTCAAACTTTGGCTTGTCATGTGTGGATATTCCCGAATTCTAAATTAAGAGTCACTGATATACAAAAGATCCTCTGCATAGAAAGGCTTCAATAAATATTTATACTTAAATTAACGGCCTTTGAATTTAGGGTTAAAATCATTCTTGTCTGGGACCAGCAGATGGTGTAACTGCTACGTTGCTGGACTCCACATGTTGACCACAGTTTGTGTCCCGGGCCTGGGGCTTTAAACTTACACTGGGCACATGTGTATGCATGGCCAAAATCCCGAGAGGAGACTGGAGGAGAAGGGACTGCAGCATGGCCATCCCATCCCTGGGGGAGGGGGCGTGATTTCTCGCTTTCTATCTCTGTGTCTCTGTCTCTCTGGCGAGCACACACGCCCGATAGCAAAAAAATCTCTCTAAAATATAAAATCATTCTAAAAGCAGTGTGTAAAATCATTTAATTTTGTCTTCTTTTAAAAGTGGCCATTGTGGTATGCAGTGGGTGGCATGGAGGTTAAGGCACCGGATCCCAATTGACCAGCTGTGCAGTTCAAGTTCTGGACCTGGAGGCTTGAAAATCACACTGGGCATGTGTGCATGCGTGCCTAAAATCCTGAGAGGAGACTGGAGAAGAAGGGAGTGCAGCGTGGCCAACCCCTGGGGAGGTCATTTCTCACTTTCCCTCTCCATCTGTCTCCTTCTGGTGAGCACATACATCCTATAGCAAAAGCTTAAAAAAAAAATAAAAAAGGCAATGGGGGCCCAGCCGTAGTGGTAATTGGTACCAACTAAATTGCAGTGCTAGAAGTCACACTGCCAGTCAGAGGTTCAGATGCCCGGGTTGGCCTAAAAACACGCCAGGCACATGTGCAAGTGCCCAAGATCCCGACAAGGTGGTGGGCCAGAGAAGGGGAATTGTGGTGTGATGAGACCCTGTTGAGTGTGCTTCTCTCTCTCTCTCTCATGCATGCTCATGAATAGCATAAATAAACGTAAAAGAATTGTCATTGGGTAGAGAACTGTTAATGAGTAATTTTTAAAACTTATCATTCAATAAAATTGACCTTTGTGGGTTTTTCTTTTTCAATTTGTTGTTGTTGCATCTCTCATGAATTTTGACAGTTAAATTTTGTGATTTAAAAAAAAAAATGCCAGAGGTTGTGCATACTCCCCAGAGACAGAGAGAGAGAGAGAAAGCGAGAGAGAGAGAGGAAGCGAGAAAGCAAAAGTACCCCCAATGGAGAATGGTCATGCTGCAACCTCTCTCCTCCATCTCTCCCTTTCAGGATTTTGGGCACCCCTCCACACACGTGCACAGGCACCTGGTGTTTCTCAAGCTGCTGGGTCTAAGACTCAGACCATGGAGTGGGCCATGTGGAATCCAGCGGCCTTAACCTGCTCAGACAGCCTAGCTGTACAGGTACCCATGAGGGACACACTTAGACACACACTCCTGTGGGGCCAAGCCCATCCTGAGCATTAACCAAGGGCTCGCTACTCCCACCTTGCCTCCTTCACATCTGCTGTGGCTGCAACAAACTCTTCTCTTGGCCCTTTATAGCTACCGACTGCTCGCATGAGGTTTTAACGAAAATCTATGGTGTGCCGATTAGCTGGGGAAACATTTATTCTGGTGTTGTCACAGGGTCCTGGCCGAAAAGCTCCTCTGACCTGTGTGCACGTGCTTGTGTGTGAGCATGCATGGATGTATATGCGTGCATCTGTACGTGTGTGCATGCATGCACCTGTGTGTGTGTGCATTTTTTTGCCATGTGTGCCTATGAGTGGCTACACATGTGTACATTTACATGGGCACACATGTAAAAATGCATCTTTTATTAACAGTTCTGTTCAAAGAGGCTCCTGGGTAGGACAGCCGGTGGTGTGGTGGTGAAGGTGGCTGGATCGCACACGGCTGACTGCACGGTTTGAGTCCCAGACTCAGTGGCTTGAGATGTACATCAGAGATGTGTGCGTGTGCCCCCCAGATCCCAAGAACAGAATGGAGAAGGGACTGCGGTGTGGCCATCCCACATGGCAGATACTTTCTCACTTCCACTGTCTCTCTCAAGCACGTGTGTGCCTGTTACCAAAAACCCCCAAAAAAGGCTCCTGGGTAATTCTAACCTATGCATGATTGGAGAGAGGGGGGGAAAAAAAAAACTGACTTTTTTTTGTGTGGTCCTTGTCCCACCAAAACTAAACTTTTTTCACCTGAGCAGGGAAGTGAGTGCTAGCTGTCGTTGAGGAAGGACTTGCTTGGGCCTCACCTCCTTTCAATCGCAGGGAACCTAATAAGAAAATGTATTTATTTTACATTCTGGAAAACCCTAGACCGTAAGTCCTTCTGTTCAAGACCCCAGTGGGTGATGTCTCTCTCTAAATACATACGTATATAAAGTAAAGGACTGTGTGCTCCCGATGGTCTGGGGGGGAACCCAACTGAGTTGTGACTGCTTAAATAGGGCGGCTGGGGAAAACCTCATTCAGAAAGTAATTAGAGCAAAGACGTGAAAGAGGCGAGAGGAGGCACTGTCCAGACGCCGGAAGGAAAAGCCCCGGGCAGAGGGGGCTGCAGGTGCAGAGGCCCAGGGGTGACACCTGCACCCGGTCATTCTGGAGGACATGAGCAGTCTCCTCTCCCTGCCATTTCCTTCCTCAGAACGGACAAGTGCAGTCTCCCTGGGCAGGCGGCGTCTCTGCCTGTGCCTCTGACCCGGCGCCGTCCCTTTAACCTTGAGTGCCTTTTTGGGTCTCACGTGTCACTTGGCAGCAGAGAACGAGCGGCCCTTACTTCAGAAGAACGGCATGGGGTGGGGGGGCCTTAGGTGGTGGCCTCACCTATTACAGCCAAAAGCGGTCATGGGCTATTTTTAAACTTGGGGAGGAAGTATTTATTGTTCGGGCGAGGAGCGCTGGGCAGCGGGTGGAGTTCTTTCCAGAGCCACGCTGTGTCCCTCACTATGGTGAGTACCTCAAGGGCTCCACGAGGTGGTGATCCTGGGTGGGCAAGACCAGGAGCATCTGAAAGCAGAGGACTGAAGGGGAGGGACAGAAAGGCGGCTTTCAAGGACTCTGGCCCCTTGTGGAAAAGCACCGCTGGCCGTGTGCGCACAGAGGAACCCCAATCGATGCCCCGATAGGCCACAAATAACAGCAGCTCCTGGGGCCTCACAAAAACAAAATAAGAGAGTTGGCTTTTTTATGGCTTGTCTACCGACCTCTGGAGGAATCAATAACTCCCAGGGCTTGCAAAATGGGATTGACAGCTTTTAAGAATCAAATAGTAATTCTTTTCTCTTGTTCAGGCAGCTGGGGAAAAGAATCTTTTGTTTTCACCTTTTGAACTTGCAAATTTAAAACCATTCTCCCTGTGTCGTTGGGTTAGGTGGCCCCCTCCTGAAGCAGGCAGCCCTCAGATTAGGGTCAGAATAGAGGCAGGAACTCTGGAGTCAGAATGCCAAGTTCAACTTCAGCTCTTCCTGTTAGCGGCTGTGTGGCCTTGGGCAAGTGACTTAACCTCTCTGAGCCTCAATGACCCTCCCCTATAGAATGGGGGATGAAAATAGCAGCATTCACTTGACAGCAGTTACAATAATAAAATGCAATAATAATAATAACATATGCACAGTGTTTAAGCATTGGCTTTATTATTTAAAGCCAAAGAGAAATGAGGGAGAAATGTTAGCAGGCTCTACTCTGCACTGCTGACGGATGTTTAGAAAGGGTTTTTGCGGCCATTCGTATCAGAGCGAAGTTGTAGGGCAGGGAGAACAGTTGGACTTGAACACCCTGAAAAGGTGTCATTTCATCCGGGCATTTATCATGGCTTAGTGGGCCTGACTTTTTCTTCCCTGCCAATCAATTCTCCTCCTGTGCATTACTGAGCTTTCTGTGAAACGCATCGGAACAAAAGTGGCTGGATCCTGCCAAGGCTGACCTGCAGGCGTGGCCTCCGCAGCCACAGCCACACCTGCTCCTTTTCCTTGTTCGCAAAGGAGCCACTGCAAGACCTGCAATTTCTTTTTTTTTTTTTTTTTTTTTGAGAGGTTTTGCTATAGGGCGTGTGTGCTGGCCAGAAAGCGAGAGAGAGACAGAAAGCGAGAAATCGCCCCTCAGGGGGGATGGCCACGCCACAATCCCTTCTCCTCCATTCTCCTCTCGGGATCTTGGGCATGCACGCACACACACCCAGTGTGAGTTTTAAGCCACTGGGTCCGGAGTCCAACGACATAGCCATTATGCCAACTGCTGGTCCCCACCTGTGATTTCTTAGGAGCCACCAGGACGAGGACTCTTGAAATTTTGTCTGTGTCCTTTTATCCACCCAGCATGATCATTTTGAGATAGGAGTTTGGGCACTGTACCCCCATTTCACAGACGCGTAGCTGAGTCCTGCAATGTGGACTAACTCACCCAGGGATGCCGTCTGACCTGGCTTTCAATTCCAGCCTCTGACTTTTTCGATGGATGCTTTATCCCCCAGGCACCAAAGAAAGCCAAGAAAAGAGCAGAGGGCGCCAACTCCAATGTGTTCTCCATGTTCGAGCAGACCCAAATCCAGGAATTTAAGGAGGTGGGTGCAGCTGGGGGGACCATCCGCCGGGATGGCAGCCCCACTCCTTACAGAAACCCTTCCCTCCCCCCACATTCCCAGCAGGGACCTTCAACCAGATGCTTCTGCCCTCCCAGCCCTCCCAAACCCAGTCTGAATGTGCGTGTGAACCTTCCGATATTGGATTTTTAACAGCAGTCGGTGATTATCAAAGTAAAACATATTCCTTGTTTAAAATGAGAACATCTCCAGAAAAACACAAAGAAGAAAATAAAGCTACCTATAATTCTACGACCCAGAGAGACAATCACTTCGCACTTGAGTGGATTCCCTTCAAGTCATCTTGTTATATATGTATATATTTACTAAACAAAGTTGCAGCCCACTGTGCCCGCTGGATGGTACCTGCATTTTCTCCCTTTGATCAACTAGCGTCAACATTACCTACCATTTACTGAAACTGCTTCCTGTGTTGGGTGTTACGTTCCTTTAGCATGTTTTATTTACTTTGATAAATAACACATCTTTGCTTGTATCTCTGGTTATTTCCTTGGGGTAAATTCCTAAAAGCAAAACTGTTGCATCAAAGAAACTTAAAAAAAAAAAAAAATCCAGAGGAATTTAACACAAGCAGCACTGCCAGTCCAGATTGCCCTCCGGACACACGGCACCACTTCCTACTCCCATCAGCCCCAAGAAGAGAGAGCTTTTTCCCACATTTTTCATCACGTGAGATTTAAATGTTTATTTCTCCCATAAGTGTGTGTGTGTGTGAGAGAGAGAGAGAGAGAGGGAGACAGCACCTTCAACAGGGTCTGGCCCCCTGACCACCCCAGCCTCAGCCAGCCCGAATCATGGGCACACATGCACCCAGCATACTCAGAGAACTCTTAAACCAGGAACCTTCCATGTGAGTCTGCTTTGGTCTGGTTTTACTGCTACACCACTGTCTGGCCCCTACATTAATGGTCAAAAAAGTGCAGAAGAGGGCTGGCAGGTGACTTGGTGGTTAAGGGTGCTGGATTCCCACATGGCCAACTGTGGTTCAAGTCCTGGACCTGGCAGCTTGCTTTCTCACTTGCCCTCTCTATGTCTCTGGTCAAATTGAAATAATAATAATAAAGTTAAATGAAAAAAAAAAAAAGGGGCAGGGACTAGAAATGGCATAATGGCC